>NC_057795.1:1940878-1943297 GCF_018294505.1 Triticum aestivum
ATATATAGGTCCACTAAACTGAGCCTGAGCGTACTATAACTAATTGTACGCTCCGCCCAGCGCCCGACCGAACCAGCCACACACACCCCACCCCACGCGCTAATTATTTTTCGGGTCCATGTGCTTCCCAACGCGGGTGATAAATCCATCGTAATGTGTGGGCAGAATGTAGTCATGGATTTGGCCTTCGCTGTGGAGCATAAATCTTAACGTCACTAGCGTAGCTCCCTAGTAATGAAAGGATATCTCTAGTAATTAGTAATGTGCAAATGGTAATGTGATTACTACCTATCCGGCAGCCAGTAGCAATTGACACGTAATTAATGAGCCATGATAAAATTATCATATTGCGTACTCCCTCCGTCTCATTTTACAAGTCCTACGCGTATACCTAGGTTGCCAATTTAACCACCCCAATATAAACTATATAACACAAAAATTATATCTTTTGAAAATAGAGCATCTGAAGTTTATATTGATATATTTTTTGTAATATATGACTTGTATTAAGTTAGTCAAATTGATGACTTAGGGGTACGCGCATGTCTTGTAAACTGAGAGAGAGAGAGGGAGTATATCAGTAGGGTAACACCAAATACTTATTCTAGTAATCCATTTAGTATCAGATTTTTTTAGCAAGATCATTTCATATCATATTTGTTACTCCATCTCAATAAACTGTTATTAATTGGAACAATTACTAGATGTTCTATACAATTACTGGGTAAAATTGCTAGAACTAACTCATTTTAATCCAAGTCTCAGTTTCTTTTCTTCTTCTTTTTTGAAAAGGAGGATACCCCCTGCCTCTGCATCAATCGATGCATGCAGCCATAAGTCCCAGTTTCTTACTAGATTAACAATTACTATATTGTACAGTCTTGATAAAATTTTGGTTTGATGTATATATTATTTTACTATTGAATTTACCAAAGAAAATCCTATAGGTACTATTCCCAAGCAATTACTAGAACTGGCATCATTTTAGTTGTAGCATTACCATGTGCCCAAATTACTTTACATTGGAGCATGGAGTACTAGTGTGTGGCAGACAGTAATGGTTACTATGCATTTCCTAAACTATTACCGTACTTAGTTATAATACCTGCGTGGATCCAGTAAAGCTTCTAGTGGTGTTACCATTTCCTCGGCCCCCTTTACTGCCAATAATTAGTGACGTAGTTGCGGAACGCAGGTGAACCACCACGGATCGTAACAAAAAAAGACGCATTACTATTTTTTCCATAAGGTTTTACCTTCAGTAATTAGCGACCGAGGAGGTTGGAGCGACACACATAATTAGGACCGGCGCGCACATTAAGGAATTCTGCGCGCTCGCGTAGTTTAGCGCTACCGTATATATATATATATATATATATATAGGACCGCTAAAGTGAGCCTGAGCGCATAATGTTTATTCTACGCGCCGGCCACCCCGTGCCCTTAGTAAACCGTCTTTACTTAACCAAACCAACCATAGTCCTTGCGCCTGTCCCTCCCCTCGCCAATTAGATCGAGGGTAATATTGGGCCTGGTTATAGTAATAGAACATGATGCATTACTAGTATGAGAGTATCCCGACTTCCTATCAAAATAAATGGTAATGTTAAGTCTAATTATAGTAATGCAAACATGGCGCATTACTGGCATGAGCATCTCTTCACTCCATGTAAAAAAGATCATTGTGGATCCCTAATATTTGATCGTAATACCAATTACATGATGGCAATACAACTACACGTATATCGTAGCAGTAGTTGTCTCGTACTATAGTAGTAACACTATTACTATAAGAGGGTCTCTGTTAAAAAATCATTACCCTTCAATAATGATTCTACCACTATTTCCAAGCATTTACTACAAGCAACACCTTTTCTCATTTCACCATTACTATTTGACCAGAGTATTTTACCATTTCTGGATGTAGGTGTGGAAGGTGTCAGCCAGTAATGGTTTAATTCCAGTTACTATATCTACCACTATGTTTACTGTAATCAATCATAGTTATGGGCGGAGTATGCGCGTCCAGTAAAGCTCTTAATTCCTTTACCACATATGCCAACAACTTTTACTATCATTAGCAAATACAGTACGAGCCAAAAGACCGAAGTGCAATGCATGCATGGCGGCCCGTAATGGAATTTAATTCCGTTACGATATATGCTAGCGCTTTTACCATTGTTTGTGAGCGGCTCGTCTGGCCGGGGCGTACGTGGGACGTGTGAGATGGTAACCAACTTAAACCCATTACTACTTCTTCAACCGATTTTACCCTCAATTAATTAGCACAGTAGAGGCGGACCGACCCGCCCGTCTAATCAGGACCAGCGCGTAGGATTAGTTGTTCTGCGCGCTCGCTTAGTTTAGCGCAACCGTACATATATATATATATATATATATATATATATATATATATATA
>NC_057795.1:1943506-1962015 GCF_018294505.1 Triticum aestivum
GTAGAACCAATCATGCATATATATATCATCAATGTCTCACAAACCATCATATTAATTAATTCACACATACACACATGTATAGCTATATACAATTTCTCCTACATATGCATGTTGCCTTCGGAGCCAATGGCATTATAGCCTAATTGGTGCCTACGGAGCACGATGATAATTGGAAGTGGTTTTCATGGGGGCGGTAGCGGGTAATAGTATTCTCCCTTCGGATTTATGACCTGGTCGAGCAAAAATCCCGCTATTTCCTCTTGAAGAGCTTCTACGCGCTCCGTTTCTAGGAGCTTCGCCCGCACCTCTCTGAATTGTTAAGAAGGAGATCAATATACATGTGTATTAGTTGTGTGACTAGATATCGATAATGGTGTAAAAATTGTGAATAGTGTTTTGACAAGCGTACCCATTCCTGTCTTTGGGCTCTGCTCCTTTCGAACGCCATCATGCGAATGTTCTCGCAAACGCAGAATGCACACAGATTAGTCCCCTGCGCCTGCTTCAGGGCCTTTACGAGAATGGAATTTGATCAGATAATAATTAATCAAGCATGATAATTAAAGAGATGGCAGCTAGCTAGCTAGCTAGTACTACTTAATTACTTACCTTGGGTCTTCCCCATTTAAGCTTTTCTTTCCATTCGCCGTCCGTGACCCTGATGAACCTTGCCGAAGCCCTGCCCGCCGAAAAAGAAAATGAATAAAGGGGTTATTAAATAGTTCATATCATGAAATGACGAACTAAATAGGCCGAGATATATAGTTAATAATGATTGAAATTACCTGTTGACTATCCCAAACAAGATGTTATAGTCAGTTTTTTCTTTGAGTAGTGAGTCCAGTATTTCAACTATTTCGGCGTCAACTTTAATGATACACAAGACCCAGTGATATCTGCATGCATACACGTTTGCATGTCTTAATTAAGCGGGCATATGTAAGCAAAAACATGTAGCTAGCTAGTAGGCAAAAACAGAGAATTTGTAGTACAAGATAGTGTGACTCACTGGAAGTTGTAAGGAAGTAGTATATCTTCATTGTATTTGAGGCGCTTCAAGAACTCTAGCATGCTGTCCTCTACGGACTTTTGATGACGTTCATCTAATTTCCATGTGTATTCATTAACGGTGTTTGGGTCAATGAACCCAATGCCATAGTGTTCACCTTTTCTCATTTCATACATCTTCATCCTGCATATAATACCACAGAAAAGAATATAGTGAGGATAATTACAGGTAATGATTGATCAAAAGGATCACTACAGTTAGCTTGAGACTTAAATTACTGATGTGGCGCTCATAGTCTGTGTCAACAGGCTTGGGAGCTGGTGGTTGAGCCATACGAATGAAGTGGTCAATCCTTTCCTCAGGCACTTTCTCCCTTGGCGGCGTTGGTGGTTTCGGTGCAAAATGGGCTTCCACCTCGGACTTCGATATGGCTGCGATTTCCTCCTCGGACCTGTCATAAGCCCTCTGCGGAAGAGGTGTGAGGCTTGGACCATATTTATATGGCTTGCCTCCGCCTGTACTTCCTGTACTACCTCGACTCGTACCGCTACGCACCATAGATGCGGGGTGTCTCTTCTGTGATTGCTGAGGCGGCGGAGACGGCCGACGGGGCTGAGTTGGACGAGGAGGAGTGGCCACCTGAAGCTGTGCCGGACTTGGAGGAGGAGTGGCCTGAGGTTGTGCCGGACTTGGAGGAGGAGTGGATGTCTGACGTTGTGGCGGACTTGGAGGAGAAGGAGTGGCCTGACACTTTGCCGGACTTGTAGGAGGAGTGGTCTGACACTTTGCCGGACTTGGTGGACTTGCAGGAGCGGGAGACTGCTGACTTGGTGGCGGACTTCGACGAGGAGTCGGCTGACGCGGTGTCGGTGGCCTTCGAATGATGATGCAATCCTTTTTCCATAGGATGATACAATGTTTGGCGTCTCCGAGAAAGCGCTCATCGTCACGTCCAGGATAGTCAAGCTCTAGCTCCGAATATGGGTCCACCACCTCATCAACCAAGACACGAGCATAGCCCGCTGGAATCGGGTTGCAATGGAAGGTTGCCTCGGGAGGATTTGTAAAAGCAATGGCATCCGCCACCTTCATGGATATGTTCTTCATTTTGACGTGTAGCTCGCAGCTAGTGTTCTCCGTGATGTCATCCACGGGGTATCTACCCAGCATTGCGTCGTCCGGGGCGGAACCCATGCTGCTTCTCGGCATGGATGGGGCGGTGCTATCCAATGCTGGATCATTCGCTAGTTGCTGCAGCTGCTGAGACCCCCTTTGCTGGGTAAGTGAGTCGATCTGCTCCTGCTGCCGCTGGAATTTGACTACCAATTCCGCTTGACTTGCTTCTAGGCCTTGAAGGCGTTCATAGTCCCGCTTCCTCTGCTCCTCCTCCATCTTCCTCTTCTTCTCCTCCGTAATCTTCTTTCTCGCACGGGTTCTGTAGTCGTTGTTCCAGTCTAAGAACCCCTCATACCACGGAATAGCGCCCTTGCCTCGTGTTCTTCCCGGGTGTTCAGGATTTCCCAGGGCACGCATAAGCTCGTCGTTCTCTCTGTTGGGCTGGAACACCCCCGATCGTGCCTCTTCTATTGCAACAAGTATCGCATCGTCGGCTCCCTTCAGACTTGCCCTCATCGAAACATTGCATGTCTTCGGGTCCAACTCCCCCCCATGCGCATAGAACCAAGTCCTGACCCTGGGGGGCCAGCTCTTAGTAACCGGAGTGGCACCTGCATCCTCCATCTCTTTCTCAGACTTCTCCCACTTAGGCATTGCCACCGCATAGCCACCTGGCCCCAGCTTATGGAACTTATCCTTTTTTCGGCATTCTTCTTGTTTATTCTCGACCGTTCCTTAGCTAATTCCGAATCCTTGAATTTCACGAAATCGTCCCAATGAGCACGTTGGTTCTCTAGTGTTCCCTTGAATACTGGAGTCTTCCTTCCTCCCTTGACGTACTTGTCCCATTCACGATTCTTGTGGTTCTTGAATGCAACCGCCATCTTCCTAAGAGCAGCGTCCTTGACTTTCTGCACATCTGCTTCTGTGAAATGATCTGGTAGGGTGAAATGTTCCATGAGAGTATCCCAAAGCAGATCTTTTTGATTCTTGTCGACAAAAGTAACATCTGGACGTGGAGCAGCGTCCTCTTTGCCTTTTTGTCTTTTGTCTTTTGCTGGCTCTCTCCATTCTTGAAGGGAGATCGGGAGTTGGTCCTTCACAAGCACTCCGCACTGATGAATGAACTTGTCCGCAATCTTCTTAGGCGCTAATGGTTCGCCATTAGGTCTGACTGCCTCGATATTGTACTTTACGCCCTCCTTCAACTTTTTGTTCGGGCCTCGTTTCGTCCTTTTGCCTGAAGATTTGCTCGATCCGGATGGCTGAAAGAACAAAGATCGATTCGTTAATATATCTTCAAGTCATTTAAAACATGTGATGATCACCAGATACCTGCTTATATAAATATATATACCTCGCCGGTCTTTGTTGTTTCCGGATCAACATGTTCTTCGTCATCGTCATAATCGTAGTTCATGACTTCATCAATTCGGTCGTCGCAATCGAATATCATATCACCCTCTCCGGTGTTGTTTAGAAATTCGGAGCCGTCATAATCTTCTTCATTCTGATCATCATTTGGCCCGCGTATCATATTGAACATAGTCTGTTCTCCCTCTCTGTCGATATTGTCTGCCATAGTTTTTATTTAACTAATTCAAAAAAAATATAAAACAATTTAGTATTCAAATTACATCGTCTCGAATAATAGATATAATCTCGAATACTTCGTCTAGAATAATAGATATAATCTCGAATACATCGTCTCGAATAATATATAATATTGAATAGTACATCACTGGCTAGCTAATTAAAGATCGAATACTACAGAAGAATCTAGGACACTCGCGGTTCCTGCGGCGTGGGCGGTGGACACCCAAAGAGAAGGAACCCTCACAGGATCATAGCTGAAGTGAGATCCCCGAAGATACTGCCAGGTATTGGAGAACCTGCCGCCCTCTAATGCAACCATGTAGCGATGGACGTGCTCGTCCTCCTCCCTGATACGGCGACGTACCACCTCCGGCGGGGCCGGGTCCCTCCGCACCGAAAATGGCCCACGCGAACGCCACCAAACGAGATCAGGGTCGACGACGGGACCCGGGGCCGGGTTCCTCATCAAGCGGCGCGCCCCTCCAGGCAGCACCTCCCAGTGCCAGCCCGGCGGAGCCTAGTCCCGGACATGGGTCGGCTGGACGTCATCGCGGACGGGTCGACGGCGATAATGCGGGCCGGGCATCGTCGAGAACAAATACTAGCTATATGCCCGCAAAAAGTAACATTTTTTTAATGATTGGATTTTGATAACTAAAATTTCTAACATTTCTATATAACACTAATTATGCTAATCTAAATAACCTAAATAACACTAAAATTTCTAACATTTCTAACATTTCTATATAACACTAATTTCTAACATTTCTATATAACACTAATTTCTAACTGATTAAACACTAATTATATCCATCTAACATGCATTCATACATATATAATAGTGAAAAAATAATAATCTAAATAATCTGAACTAATTAAACATACAAAATACGTGTGTGTGTACTAATTAAACACTAATTATCTAAACTAATTAAACATACAAAATAATAATCTAAATAATCTAAACTAATTAAAGACTAATTATCTAACCTAATTGAACATGCTTGTGTGTGTGTGTGTGTACGGGCTCGGGGAGGGCTCACAGCGGGAGGGCGACGGCGAGGCGAGGCGATGGCGAGGCGACGGCCGGGGCGGCGACGGCGGGGACGGCGCGACGGGGACGGGCCCGGGGCGGCGACGGAGACGAGGGCAGCGACGGGGACGGGGGCGGCGACGGGGATGGGGGCGGCGACGGAGACGAGCGGCGACGGAGACGATCAAGGGCGGCGGCGATGGCGACGGAGACGGAAACAGAGGAACAAACAGAGAGGGAAACTGAAATTTTCGTAGCCGTTGTATATATAGAAGGCACCTTTAGTACCGGTTGGATCCACCAACCGGTACTAAAGGCCTGTTTTTGCCAGGCCAAGCGGCGGGAAGCGACCCCCTTTAGTACCGGGTGGTGGCACAAACCGGTACTAAAGGCCCCCCCCCTTTAGTACCGGTTTGTGCCACGACCCGGTACTAAAGGGGGTGCGCTGGCGCAGGTGCGGTGCGACAAGTTTAGTCCCACCTCGCTAGCCGAGGGGCGACCGCACTGGTTTATAAACCCCCGTGCGGTCGCTCTCTCGAGCTCCTCTACAAAGCAGGCTTACTGGGCCTACGTATTCTTTGCAGCCCTGTGGGCCCACTTGGCCTTTGCGGGCTTGCATCCTGGCCCAATGACAGGTTGGGTTTCTAGTCGTATGCAGGCCACTCTGGCCTAGTAGGCGGGCTTTATTTTATTTTATTTTTTGCTTTATTTATTTTTGTGTTGTTTTTTTTGTGTATTTAGAGTTTCTTTGTGAACTTTTTTGTTTTAGGTACAAAAAATTACAAACTTTCTGTTAGTGCCCGTAGTTTTCAAATTTGAATAGTTTAAATTTTGAATTATTTGAAATTAGTGTGAATCACTAGTTTGTGAATAACTTAACTTTAAAAATTAGTAAAGGCATGAAAGAATTTGTTTGCACATAAAATGTCTTCGCATTTCAAATGCCAAAACACATAACTACCCTAACTATTACAGAGATTCCCCTCTCGGTGCGAAACACAGAAGAAAGTGATGATAGCTAGTGAAGCCGATCACATCCCAGATCTTTGGGTGTGAAACTTTTTCTTCGCATGTGTTCCTTTGCGCCGTAACCATGGAAAATCTTCATCATTTAACGGGATGCTCGGATCAATATTCACTGTGAATGGAGCAATTTCATCAAACTTTTCATAATCTTCTGACTTGTCTGTCTTGTCATCCACTCCCACGATGTTTCTCTTCCCAGAAAGAACTATGTGCCGCTCTGGCTCATTGTACGATGCATTCGCTTCCTTATCTTTTCTTTTTCTTGGCTTGGTAGACATGTCTTCACATAGAAAACCTGTGCCACATCATTGGCTAGGACGAATGGTTCGTCTGCATACGCAAGATTGTTGAGATCCTCTGTTGTCATTCCGTACTGCGGGTCTTCCGTTACCCCGCCTCGTGTCATATTGACCCATTTGCACCGAAACAAAGGGACCTTTAAACCACGTTGATAGTCAAGTTCCCATATGTCCTGTATATAACCATAATATGTTTCCTTTCCCGTCTTGGTTTCTGCATCAAAGCGGACACCACTGTTTTGGTTGGTGCTCTTCTTATCTTGGGCGATCGTGTAAAATGTATTACCATTTATCTCGTACCCTTTGAAAGTCATTATATTCGAAGATGGTAACTGGGACAGCAAGTACAGGTCATCTTCAATAGAGGTGTCATGCATGGTACGTGTCTGCAACCAGCTGGCGAAACTCCTGATTTGTTCACGTGTAATCCAGTCATCAGACCGCTCCGGGTGTTTGGAGCGTAGCAAATTCTTGTGTTCATCCATATACGGAGCCACCAAGGCGGAATTCTGTAGAACTGTGTAGTGTGCTTCAGTGAGAGAATGTCCGTCCATACATATTATTTGTTCCCTTCCTAGCGTGCCTTTTCCATCCAGTCTGCCCTTATGCCGCGATTCAGGAACACCAATCGGCTTAAGGTCAGGAATAAAGTCAATACAAAACTCAATGACCTCCTCATTTTGATGGCCCTTGGAGATGCTTCCTTCTGGCCTAGCACGGTTATGAACATATTTCTTTAAGACTCCCATGAACCTCTCAAAGGAGAACATATTGTGTAGAAATACAGGACCCAAAACGTTAATCTCTTCGCACAGGTGAACTAGGACGTGTGTCATGATGTTGAAGAAGGATGGTGGGAACACCAATTCGAAACTGACAAGACATTGCACCAAATCATTCTGTAACCTTGGTATGATTTCTGGATCGATTACCTTCTAAGAGATTGCATTGAAAAATGCACATAGCTTCACAATGGCTAATCGAACGTTTTCCGGTAGAAGCCCCCTCAATGCAACCGGAAGCAGTTGCGTCATAATCACGTGGCAGTCATGAGACTTTAGGTTCTGAAACTTTTTCTCTACCATGTTTATTATTCCCTTTATATTCGATGAGAAGCCAGACGATACCTTAATACTGAGCAGGCATTCAAAGAAGATTTCCTTCTCTTCTTTGGTAAGAGTGTAGCTTGCATGACCCTGATATTTGCCGTCTTCTCCGTGCATACGTTGCTGGTCCTCCCGTGCCTCAGGTGTATCTTTTGTCTTCCCATACACGCCCAAGAAGCCAAGCAGGGTCACGCAAAGATTCTTCGTCACGTGCATCACGTCAATTGCGGAGCGGACCTCTAGGTCTTTCCAATATGGCAGGTCCCAAAATATAGATTTCTTCTTCCACATGGGTGCGCGTCCGTCAGCGTCCTTTCGAACAGGTTGTCCGCCAGGACCCTTTCCAAATATCACCTTCAAATCCTTGACCATATCATGTACATCAGCAACAGTACGGTGGCGAGGCTTCGTCCGGTGATCCGCCTCACCTTTGAAATGCTTGCCTTTCTTTCTTACGGGATGCCTGCTCGGAAGAAATCGACGATGTCCCGGGTACACATTCTTCTTACAACTATTCAAATATATACTGTCGGTATCATCCAAACAGTGCGTGCATCTGTGGTATCCCTTGTTTGTCTGTCCTGAAAGGTTACTGAGAGCAGGCCAATCATTGATGGTCACGAACAGCAATGCCTTTAGGTCAAATTCTTCCTGTTTGTGCTCATCCCATGCACGTACACTTGTTCCATTCCACAGTTGTAAGAGTTCTTCAACTAATGGCCTTAGGTACACATCAATGTCGTTGCCGGGTTGTTTAGGGCCTTGGATGAGCACTGGCATCATAATGAACTTCCGCTTCATGCACAACCAAGAAGGAAGGTTATACAAACATAGAGTCACAGGCCAGGTGCTATGGTTGCTGCTCTGCTCCCCAAAAGGATTAATGCCATCTGCGCTTAGACCAAACCATACGCTCCTTGCGTCATCTGCAAACTCCTTCCCATACTTTCTTTCGATTTTTCTTCACTGCACCCGTCAGCGGGTACTCTCAACTTTCCGTCTTTCTTACGGTCTTCTCTGTGCCATCGCATCGCCTTGGCATGCTCTTTATTTTGGAACAAACATTTCGACCGTGGTATTATAGGAGAATACCACATCATCTTGGCAGGAATCTTCTTCCTGGGGCGCTCGCCCTCAACATCACAATGCTCATCGCGGCTGATCTTATAGCGCAATGCACCACATACCGGGCAAGCGTTCAAATCCTGGTACTCACCGCGGTAGAGGATGCAATCATTAGGGCATGCATGTATCTTCTGCACATCTAACCCTAGAGGGCAGACAGCCTTCTTTGCTTCGTACGTACTCTCGGGCAATTCGTTGTCCTTTGGAAGCATATCCTTTATCATTACCAGCAACTTTCCAAATCCCTTGTCATATACATCATTCTCTGCCTTCCATTGCAGCAATTCCAGTGTGGTGCCCAGCTTTTTCTTGTCACCTACGCAATTCGGGTACAACAATTTTTTGTGATCCTCTAACATGCGCTGCAACTTCTTCTTCTCCAAATCACTTGCGCAATTTCTCTTTGCATCAGCAACGGCCCGACCTAGATCATCAACGGGCTCATCTGATGCCTCTTCTTCAGCTTCTTCCCGCATTGCCGGCTCAGCTTCTTCCCGCATTACCGGCTCAGCTTCTTCCCCCATTATTGTATCATCGTATTCAGGGAACCCATGGCCAGGATAGCTGTCGCCGTCCTCTTCTTCTTCATTGTCTTCCATCATAACCCCTCTTTCTCCGTGCTTGGTCCAAACATTATAGTGGGGCATGAAACCGGACTCAAACAGGTGGACGTGAATGGTTCTTGACGTAGAGTAATTGCGACCATTCTTACAGCCAGCACATGGACAACGCATAAAACCATCCGCCCGCTTGTTTGCCTCAGCCGCAAGCAGAAAAGCATGCACGCCCTCAACGAACTGGGGAGAGCATCGGTCATCATACATCCATTGCCGGCTCATCTTCATTACACAACACCGAATAGACCAAATTAATACAAGTTCATACATAAAGTTCATACAACACTTAAATGCAACAAACAAATAACTCTCTAGCTAAAGCATTTAAATGCAACAACAAATGCGATCAAGATCGCAACTAAGGTAACAATTGATCCAACAGCATAGTGATACCAAACCTCACTATCGATGGCATATTTTTTAATCTTTCTAATCTTCTAGCGCATTTTCTCCTTCTTGATCTTGTGATCATCGACGACATCGGCAACATGCAACTCCATCTTCTCCCCCTCAATTCTTTTTAATTTTTCTTTCAAGTACTCGTTTTCTCTTTCAACTAAATTTAACCTCTCGACAATAGGGTCGGTTGGAATTTCCAGTTCACATACCTCCTAGATAAAAATATCTATGTCAACTTGATGGGCATAATTTGTGATAAACACGAAATGCAACAAATAGTTTTAAAAGAGAATATACCACATCCGAATCATAACAAGGACGAGGGCCGACGGGGACGGATATCAAAACCATGGCACTATGTATAACAAAGAACGTACGGGTAAGATAATTATTATACGAGTAACTATATATCCAAATCACACAAACATCAATTTTTTATATAAAATTTCATGAACAAGAGGCTCACCACAAGGTGGTGCCGGCGACGGGACGATGCGGGCGATCGACGGTGGTTACGATGGAGATTTAGAAGGCACTAAGTAAACCACACCTACATATACAAACTAAGTGTTATTTTGACCTCAAATTGCATATAAATCAAATACTAACACATATATATATTTCCTCCCAAATTACTAAACTCACAAATTAATAACTATATAAAGCATTGCAAGAGCTAATCTAGCAATGAGAGATGAAAGGACAAAGTTGCTAACCTTTGTGATCACTTGAGTGGATGGGGGCCTTCAAATCTTGACAAATTTTGGGCAAAATGTGTGATGAGCTCGAGGGGAGAAGAGGAAGAACAGAGAGGAGAGGAGAGGGGAAAGGGGGAAGAACAGAGCGAGCTGGACGAAGGATTTATATGCAGGAGGACCTATAGTACCGGTTCGTGGCACGAACCGGTACTAAAGGTGCTGGAGGGGGCCCAGACTGGCAACATCCTGCCACCACCCTCATTAGTACCGGTTCGTGGCACGAACCGGTGCTAAAGGTTAGCCACGAACCGGTACTAATGAGAGCGGCCCGACTAGCCGTTGGAACCGGCACTAATATATATATTTGTGCCGGCTCTAATACAAACCGGCACTAATGTGCTTCACGTTTGACCCTTTTTCTACTAGTGTTCGTAGGTAGTCGAAAGTTGGAGTAAGATGTTGGACATATCACAGAGTGACGTACAGGTGGAACAGGTACGAGTATGTGCTGAGATAGGACTAAAGTGCACCGACTTCAACCCGGCGAATAGACCAGATACAAAACATATAATCAGTAGACTTGATGAAAGAGAAATTATGGACATATGTATCGAAACTAGCATGATTACTTTATAGAAGGTAAGATCTCTCCCGTGTCATCCATGACATCCCTCCCACAAAACATAATCTTAGGAGCTTGTCTATATCTCCATTTTCAATTTGTTGCTCCAAGCTAGCAGATAAGGTGAAGTTTACTTAATTGGTAATTTGAACAGGTGAAAAATGCTTCAAATGAACTCCATAAAGATACGCCTAATGCGTCAGAAGCGACAAGCTCTGAGGTGTGTTCGCAGCTAAACATATCAGTAATTATTTATATATGATAAATTCTATATATGCTTACGGAAATAGTTAACATTTGAAAGAATATTTTTATCATGCAAACGTAAATTGTGTTGTTAAATTTACACGATTGTTATTAATAATATAAAATATAACACTGCTTCCTTTGGCAAATAGATGACATCCTAGAAAACTTGCTCTGAAACCTCTGTAGCTATCAATTCTAGTGTTGGTTTCACGATTCATTTGAACCTATGAGTTTTTCACGGAGATATTTGAAACTATAAAATGTTGAACATATTTATGTTTCAAGATTTTTGAAGACTCCAACTTTGCTCCTACCATAACATATTTAGTGCACTGGTTAAATCTGTGTAACGGATATGCACCCATGCCTCTACAACCGTCGGACGGAGAAGTGATGGCCAAGATCTATTTACCGCTCACATATTTAAAGAATAAACCTTGTATTTCATTAAAATCAACCACACACTTCAGCTTGTTGGGATTTTGCTATGGAACCAAGTTTAGGATACAAAACAAAGTTTCATGGAAATTTTGGATATGAAACTAAGTTTCATAAAGTTCTAGATGAGATAATTAAACCGCCGGGTTGTTTTTCCGAAATGAGATCGGCCGGGGGTGGATATTGATAAAAACATAACGTTGTTTTCCAAAACTAGTAGCAGCCAAAGACCAAAAGGTCTAGAGTGTGGGTTGATTTCAATAAATTACAGGGTTGTTTCGGCAAATATGCTACGGCCCAACTTGTGCCCAAATATTGCACACCGCTTTTTTATGCAATCGTCCAAAAAACACAGGTGCATCCGGTGCATAAATTCGGCCCTTGCACTTGATGAGTTCTCTACCTCCTATAAGGTAAGAGAAACATTTAATTTGAGCCGTTCATTGATCAAGGGTACATTTGACAACGTAAACACTTTTTTTAGCACAAGTACTTGTAAAATAGGAATGTTTCAAAAAAGATTTTGTTTCTTGGTTTCTCTCTTTTCCATACCACACATTCACAAGATGGCTCACATTTGTTCTGTACATACCTTAAAAAATAGGACAGATTTTATTTTCATTTTTTCATGCACAATAATTTATATTTATGTGGTTAATTTGAAGTTGCACCTCGGAGCACAGGCTTTCTGGTGAAATGAAACAACTTTTCAAATGAAAATAATAATTCTTGTCTTTCGTGAGCCTATAAATTTTCATGGAAGAAAAATAAATGTTGCACCTTGTGTACAAAAAACAGTTTTAGGGCTTAACTATTTTTTTGTTTTAGGCATTTTTCTTTTTCTTTTAGGTGCAAAATAGTTTGAATTTTCATGAAAGTTTCCCAATCACACAACGAGCGCAAATTTGTACATATGTCAAAAAAGATTCTTTTTTGAACTGTCTCTTCGTCCAGAAGCATGTTCTTGGGAGCCATTTGGCTGCACCCATATTTTACATACATATCATGTAAGAATTTAAAATTAAACTATATATTTATATTGTGCGGAAAAATATACCGTATCATATGTATGCGCATTACAAATGACACTGTATTGTTCATCTAAATTAATGGGTGGAGGCACATTAATCCCGGTTCTTGTTTGAACCGGGACTAATGGGTGGAGGTATTAGTAACGACCCATTAGTCCCGGTTCATGAACCGGGACTAAAGGCCCTCACGAACCGGGACTATTATGTGTTTTTTTACTAGTGATTGCTAACATAATAATTCGTGTAATTATCAGCGGCTTAATCCGGGCATGTTGAAGAATGACATCATGCATGCTATTTGGTTGAGCTATCAACAGCTTAATCCAGACATCAAGCGATGCGTCAAATACTGTAATGTTTTTCCCAAAAGATCCAAGTTAAATAAGGATGAGTTAGTTCACCTGTGGATAGCGCAAGGGTTTATAAAGACTAATTGTGCAACAGAGGACATGGAAGATGTAGCTGAGGGCTATGTTCAAGAGTTAGTGTCATGCTCATTTGTACAACCAGAAGAAGATGATTACTCTATCAAATACATTACAATCCTTGATCTGCTGCATGATTTATTAGACGAGATCGTTGAAAGGGATTACTTCAGAATCGAGAATGCAAGGAATCAGAGAGGAATAGTCTGGAAAGGAGATGTTCCCCGAGATGTCTGCCACCTTTTTGTTCAAAATTATGATGGAGAATTGATTACGAAGAAGATCCTTGCATTGGAAAATTTACGCACTCTAATTATTTATGTGGTTGAAAAGGATACACCAGTGGAGGAAAAAGTCATTGAGAGTGTATGCAATAGCCTGCCGAAATTGCGGGTACTGGCTGTTGCTTTTAGCCGGGAGCATCATCCAATCACACGACCCAATAAGTTCTCGATCCCAGAATCCATTAGCCAGTTAAAGCACCTATGCTATCTTGCTTTCAGGACATTCAAATGCACTGTAATTTTACCAAGTGCGCTAGCTGAACTTCACCATATTCAGCTGCTAGATTTTGGTCATCATAGCCAAACTTCTGAATTTACTACTGATAACCTTACCAACCTGCGGTACATAATGTGCCAGAGTGTGAAATGTCCTAACATAGGAAGGTTGATCTCACTCCAAGCGTTACCATGCAACACATTCACAGTAAGGAATGTACAGGGTTATGAGATAAAGCAACTGAGAGACCTAAACAAGCTTCGTGGCAATCTGGTGATCAATTGCCTTGAAAATGTCACAAGCAAGGAGGAAGCTCTTGAAAGCAATCTTGCTGCCAAGAAACGGGTCAAGGAACTGAGCATAAGATGGACCGATGGTTCTGCAAGGTGGTGCAGTCCAGAAGTTGAAGCAAAGGTACTTGAGGGCATGTGCCCTCCTGCGGATCTTGAAACACTGATGATCGAGGGCTACAAAGGTTCGAGGTACCCAGATTGGATGGTGGATCAGCAGAACAGTGGCCCAAAGGACCTGCAAAATCTTGAGTTAAAAACTTGGAGTCAACCGGGACCTGGTCCTGAACTTGAGGCTTTCCCTCATCTGCGTATGCTCAGGCTTGTGGACTGCAGCTGGGTCACCTTACCAGGCAATATGGAACACCTCACATCGCTCAAGCATTTGGATATCTCTTTATGTTGGAATATTCGTTTGCTTCCTACATTGCCTAGGTCTCTTGAATATTTTTATCTTAGTTACTGCAATGATGATTTCATAAAGTCTTGTGGAACAGACGGGCATCCAAATTGTCGAAAGTTGGAGCACGTTCATCAAAAGGAAATTATACGCATGGCATGTAAGACTGTAGTCCCAATCGCCATTGTTCCTCTATTTTTTATCTGTAAACATTACCTCCGTAATATTTTTGATCTGCTGCTCCTCTGCTTAATTACGTCTCTTCATCCATTTGCTACTCATTGACGTTTCAGGACAGGAAGGCAGTGGAGGAGGTCTGTTGATTTTTGCATCAATTAATCACGAGAGGCATCTTAAGACGGTTCAAAAATATAGCCCGCTGCATTCGTGGCTAATTCCCGTGCTACTATCTGGTGGGCGCTACACTCATGATTTGGTAAGGTGTGACGTGTTTATTGCTTGGTAGCACGACTTGAACCTAGTAGCAGCAAATAAACTTGTGATGTTCAATTTGATTTGTCAGTAGAATAGTATGGAGTACTAGTACTATTCAGTTTCAAGATCTTGGGTATATGAAGCTCCAATTCTGTTGAGGAGTCGTGTCTTGATGGATCTCTGCTTATGTAACGTTTCAGCAACTTGGTTCAATCGGACTTTTGAATCTGATTTGTTATAAACATAAGCAGGGCAGATGGTTGTTGCATTAGTTAGTTCCTTGAACGAACGAATGATTTTCAAGTGACTTTGCTATTTCTTTTTCCTTCAAATAAACGAAATCCTCTTTATGGGAGGGGGTTAAATGAATGGACGGACAGAAATAACCGTGGACCAGCGAGGTCATATCAAAGTCAGTTGCACGTTCTAACAATATATGCTGAGCTCAAGGAATTTTGCAACTGATCCAGTGAACACATTTGGAGATGTAGTACCCCCTTCATCCTAAAATAAGTGTCTCAATTTTAATACAACTTTGTACTATCTGATACACTTATTTGATGTTAAAAAAGAAGCTGATACACTTATTTTGGGGTGGATGGAGTATAATTTGACAGCTCTCTCTCCAGGCGTATGTTCTTGTGTGCATCCATTTGTGCAAGAGTGCGACAGATGGATGGTGACATTCTTCAGTGATTTGACAGCTCCTCATCAGGCTTATGAAGTACTACAGCACATACTCTTCAGATTGCAGTACACACAAACACATAATCGTCTTCACCAATCTTCACTTCCGAGCCAGCAGAGCACCCTGCACCGGCGCCGCCGCAGTCTTGAACTTGGCAACTTGCAGGCTGTGCAATTAACTATCATGTAGTAAGGGTATTAAGAGTCAATCAGAGCAGCATTTCTGCATGGAGGAGATGATCATTCATTCTACAGAAACTGTAGAGAGTCAGAGCATCAGAGCTTCTTCTTGCTACTGCTGCTGTGATCAATACTCTGTATGTTATTTCGTTGCACATGGCCTAAATGTACATGAAATGGAACAGTTTTACAGACGCTGCATTAACCAATAGTCCAATACTACTCTGAAAGCATATGCCCTCTAATTTGTACCAAATACTAGTGTTGAGTATATGTGTTGTGCATATTTATGTATTGGGTCCACCTCCTAGTTGCCTTGTATAGTTGAGGTCGTGGCCTACCCCTGTACATCATACTAGATGAGTAGTGGGTGAGATGTAAATTTCCCGCTCGTCGGCTTTAAGTCCCACCTGATCATAGACCAAAGTCTTGCCGTCCGAGATGGGCATGGCCTGGATACGGTCAAGCATCTCCTTAAGGTGAGACAGCTCTTCCGGATTCATTACTGGGTTGTAGGCAGGGCTAACTCGAAGTATGCCCGACTGGTAACTTGACGTGTCTTCGGCGCGACGAGGATCTGGGGGTTATTCTGAATTCGGTGCCGAGATCGGGTCCGACCCTGACGTGATCCCGGAGGTGGGGGCTGGATCTACATCCAGGCCAGAGATCAGAAGGGCATCGGCCGAGGTGGCGTCGTAAGGAGCCTCTAAAGGTGCCGCGCTGGAGATCGGTTCCGGGGTCGAGTCCCCAGCACTAGATAGGTCCTCAACTCAGCCAGAGGCCCATCCCGATAGGATGAGCTCGCCACGAGAGTCCGTAGTGTATTCGAGGCTGCCAAAGGTCACGATCCGACCAGGAGCGTAGCTCTCAACTGAGGCCAGATGACCTGTTGAGTCGGCGCAAAAGACCATGTTCCCGTACACAAAAAGTTGGCCAGGGCGAAAACGCTCCCGAGGCCGTTGGAGCAGTTGATCTGCAGATGAGCCATCGATCCTTCTGGTGTCAAAACCGGCAGACCTCGGGGTAAGTGGTCCCGAGCTGTGGATCTCGGATCGAGGGTAACATAAACGAAGGAGATGATGTTTATCCAGGTTCGGGCCCTCTTAATGGAGGGAAAACCCTACGTCCTGCTCTTGTTTATATTGATGGAGATGTATCAAGTACAGAGTTGATCTACCTCGAGATCGTAATGTGTGATCTAACTCTAGGGCTAGGTGAATGATTTTGTGTTGATGTCCCCTCTACGGGCTAAACCCTATGGCTTATATACACGCCACAGATGGTACCTAGGGTTACAAGGTCGGTAACTATGAGCCTGGTGGCAGCAGAGATCTTAGAGTATACGTGAAGTCTTCGGGGGAGGGATCACACCTCCTACGTACGGCTTCCAAAGTCCATCTTGATCACGAGTGGTGGTTTGCCGGCCCAGCCCGAGGAGAATGGGCCGGCTGGGTTGGTACCCTTTTATCGAGGACACCGTCACCGCCGCCACCTCCCACTCTCGCTATCGGCGTCGTCGCAACTTCCGGCGACGTCCTCCGCCTTGCAAGTCGGAGCCGACGAAGGAACGCCGACGGACGAGGCGGGCTGCGTCTCCGTCGCAGCGATCGAGGACGGGCTGGACGACATCACCGGCGGTGGATCAAGACTGGTGGTGAGGATGTGGAGCAAGGGTGGAGGACGGCGAGGGTTCAGGCGCAAGAAAGGTTGGAGGACAATGAGAGGAGGAAGAAAAGTTTGGTGGATTTGATGCAATTTTGCGGTGAGGCCGGGCTGTCGGATCCGACGTGACAGGCGTGCCTAGGCGCCCCATATCCACTCCATATTTAGGCTGGATATGAGGGGTGCGAGTCAGCCCAGACGTTTCAGTCCGTTTGAAGAGCCCGTTTGGTCGAAGTATTGCGACTGGACAGTGATCGGGCGACCCGCCTGGATGTATGAGGCGGGTTCAAGGTGCCCGGCTATAGATGATCTTGTAGGAGTAATATGTTGTGGCGACAGTTGAGCTAGTATGCATCGGCGTCCAGCAATAGCGTGCAGGGCACCTTGTGTGCTCAAAAGCCTCTTGCAAGCGAAGCTTTTGGTTCTTGGTTCTTGGAGACAACAAGCGATCGAGGTTACATGCATGCGGGCGGCCTGGGCCGGTGGTTTCGTGGGTGGTTGTATGGGTGCGAGGGTCCGTGGCCACTTCTGTTGGGTTGGAGCTTTAGGGCATCTCTAGCCGTTGGCCTCCCAGGGGGCGTCTAAAAACGCCCTCTGGGAATGAGCCGGCGCAAAAAATGGCCCTGGGAACGCGTATTAAAAAAAAGGGCCGTTCGGCGAAGTTATGATAAAAAGTAGTTAAATTTCGGCTAAACATGGTAAATTTCGGCAAAATTCGCGCATTTTCATTACATTAACCTAATCTAAAAAAGAAAGGGGCTGAAGTCGTCGCCGCCATCGTCGTCGTCGGCCTTCTCCTCCTTGACGCGGGCGCCCCTGTTGGACCCGGCGTCGCCATGGCGGACTGGCGGCGGCGCGTCGTCGTCGTCGCTGTCGCATAGGACGACGACCCCGTCTTCATCGCGGCCGCGTCGGCGCTCCTCGAAGCGGCGCAGGGCGGCGCGCTGGCGCTCCTTCACCTTCTCCCGGCGCGCCTTCTCCATCGCAATGGAGTCCTGGCGCGCCCATTCTAGGGCCGCGTCGTCGTCGTCGAACTCCGCCTTCACCGGCGCCAGCCCCGGCTCCGTCTTCACCGGCGCCAGCCCCGGCTCCGTCTTTGGCTTGACGAAGCGCGGAGGAGCCGACGAGGAGGAGGCGCGCCGACCGCCCTCGTTGATGATGATGCCGGCGCTGCGAGTGCGCCGGCCGAGCGGCGATTGCGCCGCGGGCTCGGCCTTGACGCCGAGCAGGGCCGGAGTGCCGGAGGAGTGCGATGAGGATCGGGAGGAGGAAGAGGAGGAGGAGGACCCGAACCTCCTTGGCGCCCATGGCCCGACGCGTCGGTGCTGCGCCGGGGGTACGCCAACGGCGGGTCGCTGCCGCCCTCGAGGTACGTGAGCACGCCCTCGAGTGTGCGGCCGGGGACGCCCCACCAGAGGTGGCGCCCCTCGCTGTTCTGCCGGCCGCCGACCACCGGCGCGCCGTTGGTGGACGCCAATCGCTGCTGCTGGCGGCGCTCGAAATACGCCGCCCAGGCCGCGTGGTTGTCGGCGGCGTACTGGGGAGGGAGAGTTGGCGTCAGTGAG
>NC_057795.1:1962025-1965918 GCF_018294505.1 Triticum aestivum
CATCACCGTCATGATCATCTCCTGGGGATTCTTCGTCTTCTCGCCCGCCCGAGCCGCGGTGGTTGTCTTACTGCCCTTCCTCATTTCTTGCCCGGCCCCCATGGACGACTTCATAGTCATCTTCATCACCTTGCCACCGATAGCCACCCATGAAACCACGCAAGAGCAGGTGGTCCCGCACCTGCCCGGAATCCGGGTCCGCAATAAGGCTCTTCAGCTTGCATCTTCGACACGGACATCTTATCTCCGTCTCGTTCTTTTGAAGCATCTCGGCCTTCGCGGACCTCAAAAACCTATTCACGATGCCTTTGGTCATCGTGCGGACCATGGTCGCCTGCGGGGTAGAGCAAAACGATATTTTAGAACCAAGAAAAAATTTGGCATGACTTTTCCTAAAAATAGGACCAAAAAGAATGCTTAATGCCAAAATTCTCGTCGAAATACGCCAATCGCTGCTGCTGGCGGCGCTCGAAATACGCCGCCCAGGCCGCGTGGTTGTCGGCGGCGTACTGGGGAGGGAGAGTTGGCGTCAGTGAGGGACGCGCACACGATCTTGACCTCCTCGGCGAAGTACTTCGGCTTCGCCACGGCGTCGGGCAACGGGGGAATGGGCACTCCCCCGACACTGAGTCTCCACCCCGTTGGCCCGGCGCGCATGTCCGGCGGCGCCGGGATGTTCGCCTGGAAGAGGAGCCAGGACTCCTGTTCGCGGAGCGAACGGCGGCCGAAGCCGTTGGCCGCCGCCTCGTCTCCGGGGAAGCGTTCTGCCATGGCGACGGCGGGGCTGGGCGGGCTCGGGAGAGGTAGAGGGAGGGGCTGGGCGGCGGCGCTCGGGAGAGGCAGGGAGAGGGAGGGGCTGGACGGCAGTGAGGGGCGGGGCTGTTGTGGGCACAGGCGAGTGGAGGCCGCCGGCTTTTATAGCTGGGCCGCACCCGTGTGTACGCGTGCGAGGGAGGGGAGGCGTCGGCGCGCCGTCCCGTGAAGCGCTGTCCGTGAGGAATCAATGGTAAGGCTGACCGGCGGCAGCCTTTCCATTGATTCCCCGCGGGAACCGAGGCCGTTGGGGGAAGACGAGGCGCCGAGTCGCTGACGCGGCTGGCCCGCGTCTTTTTCGCGCCAAAACAGCTCGCCCCGGCGCCCCCCAGCGTGCCGGGTTTGGGCTGGGTCCGCCGGCTCTGTTTTCGGCTCAAGCCGGCGAAAATCGGGCTCCTGAGGGCGCGACTGGGCCGTTTTTTCGACGCCAGCGCGAAAAAATTGCCTGAGGAGGCCTTCCTGAAAGTTCGGTTGGAGATACCCTTAGTACGCTCCACACTGGAAAACCAAAACGAAACAAAACGACCAGTGAAACCTACGACAAGCCAAGAGCAACGTTGTTGGCTTGCTGCCACATGATACGGTGGGCGCCGCGTTGAGCACGTCGGCCGGCCATGACAAAGATAGTTCGTATGACGCTGCCCGAATGCCCTTTTTTGATGGGGTTCCTACCTACATTCCCGCCGCTTTAAGCTTGTGGCCCATATCGTCGGCCACCGGTCGGCCAGGTGCGACGCCGACCACAGGCTTTTTTTTTCTTGAACAAACCGACCACGAGCTAAACTGCTCTGTAAACGGCAAACAGAAAGCGGCGACCGAGTTGCCATCGTTCCGTTGGCGTGCAGCGGTTAGGCCAACTCCACCGCGCGATCTTAAACGGGCATCCGTTTTGTTCGGACTTTGTCCGTTTGGGTAGAGGGATGAAGTCGTGTCCGGATAGTTTTCGGGATGCGGTGGCCGTGCGTCCAACGCGTGGACACATCCCTGCCGCATCTTGTTCGTGTGCACATTTCTTTGCAAGTTCTTAAACTTTTTTTATCATTCATTTTTGATACATGACAATACATCATTACATTTTGACTAGTAAAACAAGGCCAAAGAAAACAAGAACCGCAAGAATATATTTGAGAAGATACCAAACTTCCATAACTGCTCCCTTGAGTTGGGTTAGGGCCCTCTCGATACACCCATTGTTGATCTGTGGAGGAGGCTCGACGTTGCACCCTCCTTTCTTCTTCAAGCCAGAAGTCGATGTTGCTTCCTCACACGTAGTATCGTGTCTTGCTGGCTAAAAGTGCACGAACATGCACTACATTTCGCTCTATCAATATATCGATGTACTCTTATTTCCAATACCAAAACTTGCATCCATTCTATACAATAAAACTTAGAGTTAGCACCACTAGTCTAATCCGAGAGCACAAACCGAAACTAAAAAGAGCACATACCCCATCGTTTAAGCACTTGATGAACACCCATCCAGAATGCTCCGGCGTTGTAGACACACGGCGCACGACCACCCTTGGGCAGTGGTCGCACTTGATGAGGGGCAACGGTGCGCCGACGAGCTTTTGGGCAAGCACCGAGCCCCGCCGGCCGCCATTCGCGTGTCTGCCGGCGGACCACCGACGGTGCAGATCCGAGCGGCTAGAGGACGAGCCACTGCCTGCATGTGGCCTTGCGGCCCTGCCAGGGCCTTCCGGCGAGGTGCCGGCCAGTCCATGGCGCGGCCCAGCCTCCCACAACCGGGCGAGCTCAAGACCGACCGGATCCACCCCAAATCCGGGCGGCGGGTGCGCAAACAAGGTGGTCGTGCTTGGGTAGCTCGGCGGCGACGAGAGGAAGGGGCTGGGCAAGCGCGCGTCGGAGTTGCACGGCTGCAATGGCAGCGGGCGGCGGCGGCGGTGAGGGGAAGAGTGGGGAAGAGTGGAGTGGATACGGCCGGAGGAAGGGAGGAGGGGGATAGAAAAAGGCCCGTCCTGTGCCACCAACGGGCGAGCCAGAGGGGGCCAGGGGAGGATACGCGCAGACGGCCAGCGCGTCCGCGTGGTGTCCGTTTCACCCCAAAAGCAGCGCAAACTTGGGCCGCAGATGGGTCGAAAGCGGACACAAAAGGACAAAAGTCCGTTCGCTCCCGCGCGCTGGGCCGCCCCGTTTGTCTGTTTTACCTGAAACGGACGGCCCCGGACAGAATGGGGTCGCGCGGTGGAGTTGGCCTTAGGCGGTCTCTAGTTACGTCATGCCGCTCCTTTGAATCATCTATACCTATCTTACTTTTTTCTTGGAAACTCTATCTGTCCGACGTCTGGTCTTTTCCATTCCTCAGACCAGTCCGAACATCTATATCTATCTCACGTGCTCAAGTGGGCCATGCTTTGAGCTCCAACCAATCTGGGTTGTTTCCGGAATGAGCTAGGCCACCCTCTGGTTGCGCAGGAGATGACGCTCCGGCCCTTAGGCCCGGCTCAGCAGGCCACCATTTTGTAGGGAAGTCCAGTTTGATGAGGTTCAGTCGAGGTTCACCGTTGGAGGTCCTCCTATAGGGGAAAATCCTATGTGCCGCTCGCTGCGTCAAACTGCCGGCGCTTCGCATAGGCGAGCGACCGAGCAGCGATGCAGCGGGCCGGCCCGTTTAACCGTTCCAGCGCTCCTGGTTTTGGGAACCTTCTAGAGGTTCTCAGCTGGGTTTTTTCCGGTTTTGGGAACCAACCTTCTAGAATGTTCCTGAATCGGTTTTTTATTTTCCTTTCTTTTTCTATTTCTGCTTCTTTTACTTTTTTTTCTTTTTTCTTTTTCAAGTTTATGTTTTCTCTTTCAAAAAAATGTTAACGCTTTTACAAAAATGTTAATTTTTTTGAAAAATGTTTGTGAACAAGTTTGTTCAAAAACTGTTCTTTTCATTCATAAATTTGTTCTCAAGATTCAAAAAATGTTCATGCTTTAAGAAATTGACAAAAATTGTTCTTTGTTTCAAAATTTGTTCTCAAGATTCAAAAAAAATCATACTTTTAGAGAATATTTATGTTCACATTTTTTTCTCAATTTAAAAATTTTGTTCTCTAAATTCAAAATTGTTTGGG
>NC_057795.1:1967602-1970985 GCF_018294505.1 Triticum aestivum
TCATGTCCGTGATCACATCCAGGACTCCGAATAACCTTCGCTACATCAAAACATATAAACTCATAATATAACTGTCATCAAAACGTTAAGCGTGCGGACCCTACGGGTTCGAGAACTATGTAGACATGACCGAGACACGTCTCCGGTCAATAACCAATAGCGGAACCTGGATGCTCATATTGGCTCCCACTTATTCTATGAAGATCTTTATCGGTCAGACCGCATAACAACATATGTTGTTCTCTTTGTCATCGGTATATTACTTGCCCGAGATTCGATCGTCGGTATCTCAATACCTAGTTCAATCTCGTTACCGGCAAGTCTCTTTACTCGTTCCGTAATACATTATCCCGCAACTAACTCATTTGTTGCAATGCTTGCAAGGCTTAAGTGATGTGCATTACCGAGAGGGTCCAGAGATACCTCTCCTACAACCGGAGTGACAAATCCTAATCTCGAAATACGTCAACCCAACAAGTACCTTCGGCGACACCTGTAGAGCACCTTTATAATCACCTAGTTACGTTGTGACGTTTGGTAGCACATAAAGTGTTTTTCCGGTAAACGGGAGTTGCATAATCTCATAGTCATAGGAACATATATACGTCATGAAGAAAGCAATAGCAACATACTAAAACGATCGAGTGCTAAGCTAACGGAATGGGTCAAGTCAATCACATCATTCTTCTAATGATGTGATCCCATTAATCAAATGACAACTCTTTGTCCATGGCTAAGAAACATAACCATCTTTAGTTAACGAGCTAGTCAAGTAGAGGCATACTAGTGACACTCTGTTTGTCTTCCGGTTAATACAATTTTAGCATGAATAATAAACATTTATCATGATATAAGGAAATAAATAATAACTTTATTATTGCCTTTAGAGCATATTTCTTTCACAACGTGCATAACCCTGTCCTCGGCTCGGCTCAATCCCGCAACCCGTGGCGCGTCGTTACGAGACGAGCCAGGAGGAGGAGCGCGCGTGTAGGTCTTCTCTTCTCATGCTCATACAAGTGATAGAAGATCTCACCTTATAAAAAGGTGCAACTCTCTTTCAACTATGAGGTGGGACTAAACTTTAGCCTCATTCACTCCACTCACATGTCGGTATGAATGGGCCAAGAGAATTTCAGAATTTTAGTTGGGCTTTAGGCTAAAAGCCCACTAGCAAATTCCAATAAGTGACACAGACCACAACGACGATGCCTCGACAAGAAAACGACGTGAAAGACGTCGTCATCGTCCGCCATGACTGAAATCGACAATTTCCACCAGCATTCACGCCACCCTGACCCTGCAGCTCACTGGATCCGTTCGGAGCCATGCCTTGAAGAAGCACGGAGCCGCCGGAACGCATGAAGAAGATGTCCAGCCGCCCCTCACCGACCCTTCCACGCGCCGCCGACCAGTCAAGGGCCACACCGCGGCGGATCTAGATCTGATCCAAATAACTTGGAAAGTACTACAAGTAAAAAAAATCACAAGTTAACTGCTGAAATCAGTGCATTGATCTCTTGCCGATGCGACAAAAGCATAGGAAGTTATTATGACAAAACCATACATTGTTTTTCTGAAACAATGAATGTCGCGTGGCAGTTCTAAGCTTCAGAATGTTCATAGAGTTGTCCTTCATAGGACACATCTTCTGCCACATATAATGCACTTCACTTGCACGGAGCTTCTCTGCTACATATATGATACATTGGGTGCTTGAGGGGTGTCGCCTGTTACAAAGTAGCATCCTGCCAAAGGATTCAACTAATTCAGGAGTTAATTCAGAAGTTGATACATTGATCTCTTTCACATGCACTTAGATCATGGAAAATTATTATACACCAAATTTAGATGCATTTATCTAACTATTTTCGCATACGTACCATTGCTTTTGCCCAACTGCCACTGCTTGCCAGCAACCGGAAGATAGAAAAGGATGACATTCCAAGCTTCAGAATGGTCTGATAGTTGACTCTTCGTATGGACTGGAAAAACAGTACCTGATACTCTGAAACAAAGGCATGAATTCATGAAAAGAAAAGGATGTTTTGTTGCATAAAAGTAAATCACCTTGGCTTCACGGTGAATGATGCCAACTGCATTAGCGTTGTGATTTTGCTGTTGAAGATATCCTTGCAACAAATCATGTCAGAATTCTGACGCGAGAATGAAGCAAGCATGGGTGGTTTTCTTTTAAAAAAGTAAGAATAGAGGGAAGCGGCACGTGTTAGCTTGGGCTATCATCTTCATTTATATATACTCTTGAATTTGAGTTTCCTTCTTCGTTCGGAGTTACCCCCTCAGTTCACCATTATAAGATGTTTTGGATATTTCAATATCGACTATATACGAACTAAAATGAGTGAACAAACACGCGAAAACATGTCTATATATTTCTGAATCACAAAAAAGTTAGAACATCTTATATTTGTGAACAGAGGGAGAAATTTCAATATCGACTACATACGAACTAAAATGAAAAAATACAGCAAACAGACAATTAGTTCCAAATTACTTTTTTCTTTCGGATTTTAATATTTCAAATTTCATTTTTTTTGTGAGGGTAATATTTCATTGGGTTTTAAATTAAGATATGTTCAATTTTTAAACTAATTTGACTCTGGCCAGAAATTTTGGGCTCTATATGCTGTTTGTAAGATTATGAAGCGTTCCTACTCCCTCGAAGGGAGTCACGTGCGTATATATTGATAGGGCCGAAGGACTTGCCTTGGCGCACAAGGATGAGTACAAGAGTTTGAATACAATAGGAGATAGATGAAGAGGTTGAAATTACAACGCTAGATGATTTGTTCTAACACCCTCCCTTAATCTTAACTATCCTAAATTAAGATTGCTCTTGAACTCATCAAATGATCGTGTTGGTAGTGCCTTGGTGAAACCATCCGCCACTTGATCCTTGGAGGGAATAAACTGTATCTCAAGTTTCTTTGCTGCAACCCTCTCTCGCACAAAGTGAAAATCAATTTCTATGTGCTTTGTCCTTGCATGAAACACCGGATTTGCAGACAAATATGTTGCACCCAAATTATCACACCATAAGCATGAGATACGATTATTTTTGACTCCCAACTCTTCAAGAAGTGATTCAACCCAAATAACTTCAGCAGTTGCATTAGCCAAGGATTTATATTCAGCCTCTGTGCTTGAACCTGATACGGTGGCTTGTTTTCTGGCACTCCAAGAAATAAGATTAGACCCAAAGAATATTGCAAAACCTCCAGTTGATCTTCTGTCATCACTACATCCTGCCCAGTCAGCATCAGAAAAGGCGCTCACAAGAGTGGAATTAGAACTTTTGAAATGAAGTCCTATTCCCATAGTATGCTTTACATATCTTACAATCCTCTTGACAGCTGTCCATT
>NC_057795.1:2011599-2018949 GCF_018294505.1 Triticum aestivum
AAAAAAAATGAATTGCGTTCGAACTTCTAAAAAAGTTTAGATTTGTCGTGGATTATGTTCTTATAATGTTTGCTGATTAATATTTGCAAAGAATGTTTAGTGGTGCAATGGCTAGCGCGCGGGGGTACTAATTGGGAGGTCTCGAGTTCGAATCTCCAGTCTCCTTCAATTTTTTGCGTTGTACTGTATATTTTACGTCAGTAGCTGCTCCTTCGTGGGCCGGCCCAAACGAGGCACCCCCTGTGCGAAGCTCCTTCAGTCTGCCGCAGAATGCGGCAGATAGGAGGTCCCTCCTATAGGGGCGCCCTAGACGCCGGTTGAGTTTATTAGCGCCCATGCCACCCACTCGTGGAGGGGGAAAGAGGAGGGGGAGAGGACGGAATGGGGGTGCCTCCCCCTCTCCTTGTCCTATTCGGACTAGGGGGGGAGGGGCGCGCGGCCCTGCCCTGGCCACCTCTCCTCTTCTCCACAAAGGCCCACTATGACCCATTAAGCTCCTGGGGGGTTCCGGTAACCCCTCAGTACTCCGGTAAAATCCCGATTTAACCCGGAACACTTCCGATATCCAAACATAGGCTTCCAATATATCAATCTTCATGTATCAACCATTTCGAGACTCCTCGTCATGTCCGTGATCACATCCAGGACTCCGAATAACCTTCGCTACATCAAAACATATAAACTCATAATATAACTGTCATCAAAACGTTAAGCGTGCGGACCCTACGGGTTCGAGAACTATGTAGACATGACCGAGACACGTCTCCGGTCAATAACCAATAGCGGAACCTGGATGCTCATATTGGCTCCCACTTATTCTATGAAGATCTTTATCGGTCAGACCGCATAACAACATATGTTGTTCTCTTTGTCATCGGTATATTACTTGCCCGAGATTCGATCGTCGGTATCTCAATACCTAGTTCAATCTCGTTACCGGCAAGTCTCTTTACTCATTCCGTAATACATTATCCCGCAACTAACTCATTTGTTGCAATGCTTGCAAGGCTTAAGTGATGTGCATTACCGAGAGGGTCCAGAGATACCTCTCCTACAACCGGAGTGACAAATCCTAATCTCGAAATACGTCAACCCAACAAGTACCTTCGGCGACACCTGTAGAGCACCTTTATAATCACCTAGTTACGTTGTGACGTTTGGTAGCACATAAAGTGTTTTTCCGGTAAACGGGAGTTGCATAATCTCATAGTCATAGGAACATATATACGTCATGAAGAAAGCAATAGCAACATACTAAAACGATCGAGTGCTAAGCTAACGGAATGGGTCAAGTCAATCACATCATTCTCCTAATGATGTGATCCCATTAATCAAATGACAACTCTTTGTCCATGGCTAAGAAACATAACCATCTTTAGTTAACGAGCTAGTCAAGTAGAGGCATACTAGTGACACTCTGTTTGTCTTCCGGTTAATACAATTTTAGCATGAATAATAAACATTTATCATGATATAAGGAAATAAATAATAACTTTATTATTGCCTTTAGAGCATATTTCTTTCACAACGTGCATAGCCCTGTCCTCGGCTCGGCTCAATCCCGCAACCCGTGGCGCGTCGTTACGAGGCGAGCCAGGAGGAGGAGCGCGCGTGTAGGTCTTCTCTTCTCATGCTCATACAAGTGATAGAAGATCTCACCTTATAAAAAGGTGCAACTCTCTTTCAACTATGAGGTGGGACTAAACTTTAGCCTCATTCACTCCACTCACATGTCGGTATGAATGGGCCAAGAGAATTTCAGAATTTTAGTTGGGCTTTAGGCTAAAAGCCCACTAGCAAATTCCAATAAGTGACACAGACCGCAACGACGATGCCTCGACAAGAAAACGACGTGAAAGACGTCGTCATCGTCCGCCATGACTGAAATCGACAATTTCCACCAGCATTCACGCCACCCTGACCCTGCAGCTCACTGGATCCGTTCGGAGCCATGCCTTGAAGAAGCACGGAGCCGCCGGAACGCATGAAGAAGATGTCCAGCCGCCCCTCACCGACCCTTCCACGCGCCGCCGACCAGTCAAGGGCCACACCGCGGCGGATCTAGATCTGATCCAAATAACTTGGAAAGTACTACAAGTAAAAAAAATCACAAGTTAACTGCTGAAATCAGTGCATTGATCTCTTGCCGATGCGACAAAAGCATAGGAAGTTATTATGACAAAACCATACATTGTTTTTCTGAAACAATGAATGTCGCGTGGCAGTTCTAAGCTTCAGAATGTTCATAGAGTTGTCCTTCATAGGACACATCTTCTGCCACATATAATGCACTTCACTTGCACGGAGCTTCTCTGCTACATATATGATACATTGGGTGCTTGAGGGGTGTCGCCTGTTACAAAGTAGCATCCTGCCAAAGGATTCAACTAATTCAGGAGTTAATTCAGAAGTTGATACATTGATCTCTTTCACATGCACTTAGATCATGGAAAATTATTATACACCAAATTTAGATGCATTTATCTAACTATTTTCGCATACGTACCATTGCTTTTGCCCAACTGCCACTGCTTGCCAGCAACCGGAAGATAGAAAAGGATGACATTCCAAGCTTCAGAATGGTCTGATAGTTGACTCTTCGTATGGACTGGAAAAACAGTACCTGATACTCTGAAACAAAGGCATGAATTCATGAAAAGAAAAGGATGTTTTGTTGCATAAAAGTAAATCACCTTGGCTTCACGGTGAATGATGCCAACTGCATTAGCGTTGTGATTTTGCTGTTGAAGATATCCTTGCAACAAATCATGTCAGAATTCTGACGCGAGAATGAAGCAAGCATGGGTGGTTTTCTTTTAAAAAAGTAAGAATAGAGGGAAGCGGCACGTGTTAGCTTGGGCTATCATCTTCATTTATATATACTCTTGAATTTGAGTTTCCTTCTTCGTTCGGAGTTACCCCCTCAGTTCACTATTATAAGATGTTTTGGATATTTCAATATCGACTATATACGAACTAAAATGAGTGAACAAACACGCGAAAACATGTCTATATATTTCTGATTCACAAAAAAGTTAGAACATCTTATATTTGTGAACAGAGGGAGAAATTTCAATATCGACTACATACGAACTAAAATGAAAAAATACAGCAAACAGACAATTAGTTCCAAATTACTTTTTTCTTTCGGATTTTAATATTTCAAATTTCATTTTTTTTGTGAGGGTAATATTTCATTGGGTTTTAAATTAAGATATGTTCAATTTTTAAACTAATTTGACTCTGGCCAGAAATTTTGGGCTCTATATGCTGTTTGTAAGATTATGAAGCGTTCCTACTCCCTCGAAGGGAGTCACGTGCGTATATATTGATAGGGCCGAAGGACTTGCCTTGGCGCACAAGGATGAGTACAAGAGTTTGAATACAATAGGAGATAGAGGAAGAGGTTGAAATTACAACGCTAGATGATTTGTTCTAACACCCTCCCTTAATCTTAACTATCCTAAATTAAGATTGCTCTTGAACTCATCAAATGATCGTGTTGGTAGTGCCTTGGTGAAACCATCCGCCACTTGATCCTTGGAGGGAATAAACTGTATCTCAAGTTTCTTTGCTGCAACCCTCTCTCGCACAAAGTGAAAATCAATTTCTATGTGCTTTGTCCTTGCATGAAACACCGGATTTGCAGACAAATATGTTGCACCCAAATTATCACACCATAAGCATGAGATACGATTATTTTTGACTCCCAACTCTTCAAGAAGTGATTCAACCCAAATAACTTCAGCAGTTGCATTAGCCAAGGATTTATATTCAGCCTCTGTGCTTGAACCTGATACGGTGGCTTGTTTTCTGGCACTCCAAGAAATAAGATTAGACCCAAAGAATATTGCAAAACCTCCAGTTGATCTTCTGTCATCACTACATCCTGCCCAGTCAGCATCAGAAAAGGCGCTCACAAGAGTGGAATTAGAACTTTTGAAATGAAGTCCTATTCCCATAGTATGCTTTACATATCTTACAATCCTCTTGACAGCTGTCCATTTTGCAGAAGTAGGTGCATGTAGATATTGACAAACCTTGTTGACAGCAAATGAGATATCCGGACGTGTGAGAGTTAAATATTGCAATGCTCCCACGGTGCTCCTATACCTTGTACTTTCTTCCTCTTGAAGTGGCTCTCCTTCATATGCTGAAAGTTTTTCTGAAGAAGACAAGGGTGTAGGTACTGGCTTACAATTGTTCATTCCCATGCGAGACAGAAGTTCAGTGATGTATTTCTCCTGCTTTAACATAATGCCATCTTGAGTTTTCTTGACTTCAATACCTAGGAAGAAGTGCAAATCACCTAGGTCCTTTAAGGCAAACTCTGAACTCAAGTCATGTAGAAGGGTATTAGTGGCATTTTGTGAAGAACTTGCAACTATGATATCATCAACATATATAAGCAAGAAAATAACCACTCCTGCCTTGTTATAAATAAACAAGGATGTATCAGCCTTTAAAGCAATGAAGCCAAGAGATTTCAATTGTAAGCTCAGTCTGGAATACCATGCTCTAGGTGCTTGTTTCAAGCCATAGAGTGCTTTATCAAGCTTGCAAACAAAGTGTGGAAATTTTTTACTTTCATACCCAGGTGGCTGTCTCATGAACACTTCCTCTTCCAGAACACCATGCAAAAACGCATTCTATACATCTAGCTGTCTTAGGCTCCATCTTCTTCAAACGACAATGGCTAGCACAAGTCTGATAGTTGCAGCTTTCACAACAGGACTAAAAGTGTCCTCATAATCAATGCCATAGCGTTGCTTGAAGCCTTTTGCAACCAAACGTGCCTTATACCTGTCAATGGAGCCATCTGCCTTTTTTTTGATTCTGTATACCCATTTGCAATCAATTATATTTTTACCTTTCTGGTTTGGTACAAGATGCCAGGTTTTGTTTCTCATCAGTGCAGAATATTCCTCATCCACTGCCTTCTTCCATTTGGGATCATCAAGTGCACTACTCACAGTTGTTGGTTCTCCTGAAATACACAACATGCCATATGGTATAGTTCCATCCGTTCTTATCTTTGGATTTCGTATACCTTTTTGTAGTCTAGTCTTGACTCTTGGAGAAGCCACAGATTTGGTCGCAGGTGCACTTGCCACAGCCGATCCGGGAGAATCAGGCGCTGACGCAGAAGAATCTGGCGCAGTCTGCACAGAGGATCATGTGGCCACCGGTGTGGCTGCCGCTCCTGCAGGTGCGCGGCAAGTAACCGCGTGGCGCGGCACAGCGGATCCGCAGCCCGACCGCGGCTGCATGCGCACGCGGGGCGAGGAAGATGCGGTCCCGCTACTGTCCCCACCTGTCGTCGATGCGGCGCCACGGGATTGGCTGGACCGGGGGCCGAAGCCACTGCTACTGGAGGCGTGATCCAAGGAGGATTCGGTCGCGCGATCCAAGGGCTGCATGCATGCAGGCGTAGCAGGCGCCGCCGGATCGTCCTCGTTGTCCGTGCCCGGCTCGTCTCCTTCTTCAGCATGAAATATATGATCATTTTGAGCTGGATTTTCGAGATTTTGATCATTTTGAGCTCCGTTTTCTCCAGGGACCTGCACAGGCATAAGAGTAGGAGCAGTACCAGTAGAAATATCATCACATTGGTTAGTACAATCGTCGCCCCCATGATCAAAAGTCCGAAGATGTGTGGGAAGAAGAAGAATATCTTTGCGAAGGAGGGCACCGGCATTGGGATGAAGTGATGCAAAGGGGAACACGGACTCATCAAAAACAACATCTCTAGATATGTAGACCCTACCAGTAGGAACATCAATACATTTAACCCCTTTGTGAATAGGGCTATAGCCTAAGACACTACTAGGAAAAGGCCTACTAATGGCGCACCTAATTTGGCCATTAATGGCGCATTAGTGGTGCGCCATTAGTGCCACGCCATAGTATATTTTACTAATGGCGCACCACTGGTGCGCCATTAGTATCTGGTATACTAATGGCGGACCTCAGATGCGCCATTAGTATATACAACAGTGCGTCATTAGTATGCCTCCCAGGGGCCATGTATACCCAGGTGCTTTGGCATACTAATGGCGCACAACAACAAGATGTGCCATTAGTAACTTCGGCATACTAATGGCGCACTGTTTAATGATGCGCCATTAGTATCCTTTGGCATACTAATGGCGCACTGTGATGTGATGCGCCATTAGTATGAATATTAGGTTTTTTTTATTTTTTTATTTTCTGTTTTTTGCACAGGTTACAAAATGTATAATTGGACAAAATATAGACAGCACACATCAACAACAGATTCATCGAATACAATAGAAGATTAGTCTCTGAATACAATTCATCATATTAGTCTCTGAATACAATTCATCATATTAGTCTCTGAATACAATTCATCATATTAGTCTCCGAATTGAAAAGACCGAACAAAGATAGAACATTATATTACAAGTCTCGAGACCGCGAGTAGCAAGTTTGTCTTCACATTACAAGTCGATATCAATCATCTAAACTACCATCACATAGAAGAGAGCTGCGGTCATCACGATGAGCATCATCACGATGAAACTCGTCTTCATCCGGTTCCTCCAATGTTCCCTCCCCTCTCCCGCTAGATAGCGAGCGTACCTAGATTCGGCCTCGGCCCTAGTGGTGTACCCTTTGTAACTATTACCGCTGAATCGGTGAACCTGTCTCCGACACTCCTCCCAGTCGTCGTAGACTCCGGGAACCTTACCCTTGTACACGACATACGACGACATCACTATGCACTAGCGTAGTCGAGGCGTCGAGGCGTCGTCGGGGCGGCGTCGGGGCGGCGTCGAGGCGGCGGGGCAGCGGTGTCGGGAGAGGAGAGGGGAAGGGGATCGAGGGCGAGGGCGAGGGAGAGAGAGGGGATAGGTTTGGGCCGGGGAGGAAGTATGGATGGCGGCACAATACTAATGGCGCACCACACCTCGGTGCGCCATAAGTACATCCATACTAATGTCGCACCTCGCCCTAGTGCGCCATTACTATTTTTTTTTGATTTCTGCTCGAGCCAACAGGTTATCTTCCACCTGACCTGATCCACATGAAGCTCCCTCTACTAGCTCGACTGGTCAGCAGCCAGTTCTCACACCAGGAGGTCTTGGGTTCGATTCCCAGGCTCCAGAATTTTTTTTATGCATTTAAAATGTTGTTTGATACTTATTTGTGTTTAAATATGTTCAAACTTGTTTAAATCATAACAATAATATTTTTTTTATAAGACAGTAATTTTTTTAAAAATATCATCAAACAGTAATGCCGGTGGAGCGGGGGAGGGTGCCGGGGTGCGGGGGGTCGGCGGCGGCGGTTGAGTAGGGGAGGGGTGCGGGGGGTCGGCGGCAGCGG
>NC_057795.1:2019649-2027464 GCF_018294505.1 Triticum aestivum
GGATCTGGCGAGGTGGGATAGCGATCGAGATGGAGGGGGATCGAGATCGAGTGTCCATGAAATTTAAAAATATTCATGATAGTTCAAAAAGTGCCCATGAAATACAATCGAGAAATGAAGGCTCTACCACCCAAAGATCGACCACGTCTATGTGTTGTAGCGCGACTAGGTTTGCTCTTTCAAAGTCGGCGAGTCGACCCTCTAAGTCGACATGCATTTCGCGGCGACCCTCACGGTGACCCCATCCAGCGAGCCTGTCGAGGTGCCTGTTGACGGGTAGACCAACGGGGTTCTCGATGCCTAGATAATTCGTGCAGTAGGAGATGCACTCTTCGGTCAGAAAGCCCCTGGCTATACTTCCCTCTGGACGTGACATGTTGCGAACGTATCCTTTGATGACACCATTCATCCTTTCGAACGGCATCATGCTGTGCAGGAACGTCGGCCCAAGTTGGATGATATCCTCCACTATATGGACCAGCAGATGCACCATAACGTCGAAGAATGCGGGCGGGAAGTACATCTCAAGCTCGCATAGTATCACCACGATCTCTTCCTGTAGCCTGCTGAGTTGCCTCACGCCAATCGACTTCCGAGAGATGACGTCGAAAAAGTTGCATAGGCCAACTAGCGTTTCACGGACGTGCGCGTCCATGATCCCACGGATTGCAACTGGAAGTATCTGCGTCATCAGCACGTGACAATCGTGAGATTTCATCCCACTGAACTTCTGCTTAGCTGGGTCTAGGTATCTGCTTATCTTCCCCGCGTAACCGTAAGGAAGTTTTACTCCTAGGAGGCAGGTGAAAAACTGCTCGATCTCCTCCTGACTTAGAGTGAAGCACGTGTGAGGGTAGTCATTTCTGGTCTTCTTGGCCTTTTTGCCTTTGCGACGACTTACTGTGTCCTGCTTCGCCTCATCATCATCATCATCATCATCATCATCATTAGCGTGAAGCTCCTGCCTGATGCCCATTGATTTCAAGTCTGCCCTTGCTTTCGGCCCATCTTTGGTCCTCTCTAGCATGTTGAGCAGGGTACCAAGCAGACTCTCGCACACGTTCTTCGTGATATGCATGATATCAAGGCTGTGAGGCACACGGTGGATCTTCCAGTACGGCAAGTCCCAGAAAACAGACCTCATTTTCCATACCTTCAGCAGCGGCTCTGGCGCCTTTCGCTTCTTTCCCGGCTCTGGCGCCTTTTGCTTCTTTCCCGACAGTGAGTAGTCTTTCCAATTTTTCAACAGCTTGTCTATTTCCTCGCCGCTCCTCGTACACGGGTGTTTTCGGGGTTCGGTTTCACCATCGAACAGATCCTTGCGTTTCCTCCACGGGTCATCGTCGCGAAGCCACCTTCGATGTCCCATGAACACGGTTTTCGAAGACCCGGGATCTCTATCTAGCTGGCGATACGTTGTGTCATCCATACACCTTACGCATCCAGAAATCCGTGGACTACCCGCCCCGCGAGATATCCGTAACCGAGATAGTCGTGCACCGTCGTGAGCAGTGCGGCTCTCATAGGGAAATATTCTATCTCTGCAGCGTCCCACGTATTGGCTGGCGTTTTCCACAGCGTGTCAATCTCCTCTTTCAGCAGCCCCAGATACAGATTGATGTCGTTCCCTAGTTGTTTCGGTCCTTCAATTAGCATACTCATGTGAATGTACTTCCTCTTCATGCACAACCAGGGGGGAAGGTTGTACATCCACACAAACACATGCCAGGTGCTATGTGTGCTTCTCTGGCTGCCAAACGGATTGACTCCATCGGTGCTCGTGCCCAGCACGATGTTCCTTGGATCCTTCCCAAATTCTGGGTCTTCGAAGTTCAACGCTTGCCACTGGCTCGCATCCTTAGGGTGACTCAACATCTTGTCTTTTTTATCTATCTCCGGATCATTTGCATCATCTTCTCGCTTCTTCTCCTCCCTATCCGCGTGCCAACGCAGGAGCTTTGCTACCTTAGGGTCCGCGAAATACCGCTGCAGACGAGGAGTGATCGGAAAGTACCACACCACTTTTCGAGGAGCTTTCTTCCTCTTCTTGTATCGAGTGACGCCGCACACCGGACATATGGTAGACTCCGCGTGCTCGTCCCGATAAATGATGCAATTGTTCATGCACATATGGTATTTCACGTGCGGTAAATCCAGAGGACACACGATTTTCTTCGCCTCCTCCAAACTGGTCGGGCACTTGTTCCCCTTGGGAAGATGTTCGTGCCAGAATGACATGTTCTCGTCGAAGCATGCGTCGGTCATTTTGTGTTTTACCTTCATCTCCAGAGCCATGAGCGTTACTTTCAGGTGGGTATCCTCGGGCCTGCATCCTTCATACAATGGAGTAACCACGTCTAACTCAAGTTGATCCATCTTGGCTTTCTCTCGGGCGGCAGCTCTTGCGTTATCCGTCTGCTTGAGAAGCAGCTCTTGAATATGAGGCACCTGCACCCAGCCCATCGATGGTCCAGCGTCGTCTGCTCCGCCGGCACCATCATCTTCATGATCATGCCCGTCGTCTGCTCCGGCATCTTCCTCATCATCATGTCCTGCATCTTCTACATGATGACTGTGTACAGCATCACCGTCATGATCATCTCCTGGGGATTCTTCGTCTTCTCGCCCGCCCGAGCCGCGGTGGTTGTCTTACTGCCCTTCCTCATTTCTTGCCCGGCCCCCATGGACGACTTCGTAGTCATCTTCATCACCTTGCCACCGATAGCCACCCATGAAACCACGCAAGAGCAGGTGGTCCCGCACCTGCCCGGAATCCGGGTCCGCAATAAGGCTCTTCAGCTTGCATCTTCGACACGGACATCTTATCTCCGTCTCGTTCTTTTGAAGCATCTCGGCCTTCGCGGACCTCAAAAACCTATTCACGATGCCTTTGGTCATCGTGCGGACCATGGTCGCCTGCGGGGTAGAGCAAAACGATATTTTAGAACCAAGAAAAAATTTGGCATGACTTTTCCTAAAAATAGGACCAAAAAGAATGCTTAATGCCAAAATTCTCGTCGAAACGGAAATGAATCAACATTCCGGCAAAATATTGGCAACTATCGCATTTCAAATACCGGTACACCTCCAAACACAAACACATATGCAACACCACAAACATATGCAACACCACGAACATACATAGATCTAGCTAGGCCATAAAAAGTGCATGTGCACATTGTTGTAGGGAGAACAACATAAATATAGCTTCCCCCCTTACTTACCTATCAAAACAAGGTAATTTAACCACTTAATTTGAATGAATCTATGGTGGAAATGAGGTGAAAAAGAGGAGGCACCCGAGACAAGGAGGAGGTGGAGAGAATGAAGTGGAGAGAAAGTGAGTGTGGGTAGGAGAGGCTGTCCAAAATATCTTGTTGCTGCCCACTTACTAATGGTGCACCAACTCTAAATGCACCATTAGTAATCCAGGTTACTAATGACGCACCTTCTGGTGGTGCGCCATTAGTAGTTTTGCAAAAAAAAAACATACTAATGGCGCACTGTTCCACAGTGCGCCATTACTAGTTTAAACTAGTAATGGCGCACGGTAGAACAGTGCACCATTAGTAGTTTTGCAAAAAAAAGAAATAAAAAATATAATAAAAAACAACATTAGTGGCGCACTTTCCGACAGGTGCGCCATTACTAGTTACAACTAGTAATGGCGCACTGTTTCCGGATGCACCATTAGTATATTTGGACAGGCGCACTAGTTCAAAAAAAATTTGATACTAATGGCGCACCTTGGGCCAGGTGCGCCATTAGTAGTTTCAACTCTAATGGCGTATCAGAAGGTGGTGCGCCATTAGTGTCAATCCCATCTATAGCCCTTTTTCTAGTAGTGAGAAAACACATCTTTTAGAGCGGAAAGCGAGTTTGCGTGTGTTGTAGGGTCTGAGATTGGGCCAACATGCACACCCAAAAACACGAAGGGATGTGTAGTTTGGTGTAACACCGAGGAGACGTGTAATAGGTGTGTCAAGTTTGATAACTTTGCTTGGAAGCAAATTGATGAGATATTTGGCAGTTAAAAAGGCTTCATCCCAGAACATAAGTGGCATGGATGCATTTGCTAGCAGTGCTAGTCCCATATGAACAATGTGACAATGTTTTCTCTCAGCTGAGCCATTCTGTTGGTGAGCATGAGGACAAGAGACATGGTGTGAGATGCCAAGCTTTTGGAAAAAGGAGTTCAACTTCTCATACTCACCACCCCAGTCGGTTTGCATAGCAATGATTTTAGAGTTCAGTTTGCGTTCAACAAGGTTTTGAAAATTGATAAAAACTTGGAATACATCGGATCTTTTTTTCAACAAATAAATCCAAGTAAATTTACTATAATCATCAATGAAGCTTACATAGTAGGAGAACCTCCCAACCGAAGTAGGGATTGGTCCCCATACATCTGAGAAGATGAGTTGTAATGGAGAAGTAGACACACTAATAGAAATAGGGTAAGGCAGTTGATGACTTTTAGCTTGTTGACACGGATCACAAACTGACTCAATACTAAGACTAGGCTCATAAGAGAGTTTATTTTTGCTAAGAATATATTTAACTATGACTGAAGATGGATGACCCAAACGACTGTGCCACCTTGATGACGAAGGCTTGGTGACAATATTTGCTTGTTTATCTGACCATGAAGATGATGATGATATGAGTGGGTAGAGACCTCCCACGCACCGTCCTTTAAGAATTATTCTCCTTGTTGCCAAGTCCTTGACCAAGAAAAAATAAGGATATAATTCTATGAGAACATTGTTATCAAGAGTGAAACGATGGACGGAAACAAGATTTTTGGAAGTTTCTGGAACATGCAAGACATCTTTTAAGTGCAAATTTTTCATGGGGGTTTTTAACGATTGAGCTACCAATATGCGTAATATTCATACCAGAACCGCTTGCCGTGCGAATTTGATCACCTCCATTGTATTTCTCCCGCATCATCAACTTGTCGAGTTCACCCATGATGTGATTGGTTGCTGCACTGTCAGCATACCAATTTATGTCCACACCATAGGAGACTGCATGCGCCTCCTTTTCTTCTTGATCATTCTCTTCATAGCGAAACCAGCATACACGTGCACCTCCTGGATGATGCTTGAGGCAAATCTGACACTCTGGGAAGTCATGCTGCTCACGCACCTGCTGTTGTTGCTGCTGCCGAGGACGTCCTCTGAAGCCGCCGCTGCCATTAGAGGGAAAGGGCTGGCGGTCACCGCGGTCACCACTACGGCCACGCCCCCTTCCTCCTCGCCCGCGATAGGATCTGCCGCCGGATGAGCCACGGCCTCTGTAGACTGCATTGGCGGATGTATGGAACCCGCCTGAAGAGGAGTCACCCAACATCTCCATCCTTTGATCAAAGGCAGAGATCTGGGCAAAGAGATCATCGGCGGTGATGCTGTTTTTTACAGCGCCGATTGCCGCCACCACGGAGTCGTAGTCGCGGTCCAGACCTGCAAGTATGTAGTCCACCATCTCCGGATCAGAGACGGGACGGCCCGCAGCAGCTAGTTCATCCCCGAGACTCTTCATCTTCGCCATGTATGCTGAACTCGACATGGTGCCTTTCTTGGTGTTGGTGATCGCAATCCTCAGATTGGTAATCCGAGACTGCGATTGTGAGGCGAAGAGGTTGTTGATTGTTGTCCAGAGCTCGAAGGTGGAGTCCCTCCCGACGACCTGTGCAAGGATATCAGGAGACATGGAGTTGAGTAGATATGACAGAACCTGTTGATCTTTGGCGATCCAAGGTCCATACAGAGGGTTCGGCTCTTGGGCCATGGTTTTGTCCGCCTTTGTGACCTCCACCATCTTGGGCGGAGCGACGTCGGAGTTGTCGAGCAGCCCGGTGACCTGCGCACCTCGCAGGGCTGGGAGAACCTGCGTCTTCCAGAGGATGAAGTTCCCTCTCGCAAGTTTTTCTGATGGAGGTGAACCGAGGTTCAGGGCGACGCCGGCAGAGGAAGCCATGGCAGCGATCGCGGATATGATCTAGGGTTTTGTTTTCTGGGTCGCGGCTAGATGTGTGGAAGAGGGGCTCTGATGACCATGTAAGATTATGAAGCGTTCCTACTCCCTCGAAGGGAGCCGCGTGCGTATATATTGATAGGGCCGAAGGACTTGCCTTGGCGCACAAGGATGAGTACAAGAGTTTGAATACAATAGGAGATAGAGGAAGAGGTTGAGATTACAACGCTAGATGATTTGTTCTAACACTGTTTACGATAGATTTGGAGGCCAACTTGTGCGTCCACTAGGTTAGACATGTACGCAAGGCTTTGTCAACTTAGTCCACAAACGATTATAGCATGACTGCTGCTTCTTTAATATTTGATATTCTTGCTCCAGCCGCGCAAACAACGTCAGTGGGACCGCCAGCTCCCGCCTCCCGTGGCCGGCTGTGCTATCACGCAGGTTGCACCACCCCACCTACTCCCATCGCTGTCCATGCCATTCCTCTACTCAGTGGGCAGGGGTGGAAGCGGCAGCAGCAGGCAACCGGCGGCGTCCTGCGTCCATCCCTTGCCTCCTCTTTGCTGGACTTTGATATACAAATAGGCTGTGCATGGTGGCATCCGAACCGCAAGCCGCAGCAGGCAACACACGCCTTCTCTCTTTGTTTGGCACATTTTGAGTCTGCGGCAACATCGAGCATCCAACTCTATATAAGTTAACTTGGCTTCGTGTATTCGTATATTGAAAAGGAAAATTTGTCGAGAAAAAGAAAAAATGGGAGTCATTGCTGGAAGTGGAGTAAAATTTCGGGGGCTCATTGTTTTTGAAAATTTCCGGGGCTCAGGAAGAAAGTAGGGCCGGCCCCAAAGATCAAACACTGCCTTGAACAAAAAATGTAAATATTATCAACACATTTCAGGCTAAGGCCTCTGAATCCTTCCGGTGCAATCATACCAGAGAGAGAGAGGAAGAAAGAGCGCGCCCGTGACACACACACAGTACACAGTACTCCACTCCAGTCCACTTGTGTAGGTACGAGATGAGATGGTGCGATGGGGACATGGCACGTCAGCTTTGTCGGACAAAGCAAAGCATTTGAGCCCTTTCCACACCAGCGATGAATATACTCCTCCTCACGTGCTGCATATGATCTCTGTTGCGTTCGTTTTATGCTTCAGCATTTAACAATCAGGAGTGGTTTAAGTACAAATTTCCAGTTTCCACACACAAGAGTACACCCATGATACCATTTCCCAACATTTTGCCTCACCTGCACTTTAGTTTCTCAGAGTCTACACTACTAAACCAAGCGCACAACACTGCTCACCTTTGAATTTCAGTTTCGGAAATATTTCAGTAGTACACGAAATCACTGAATTTTAGTAATTTCGGTTTTTATCGCGGCCAATATCCACTTGAATTTTGGTCCTAAAAAATACACTTGAATTCCATTGAGATCCATCCAACCAAATATTTTGAAAATTCAAAAGGTAATTTAAAAATTATTTGAATTTGTGTATGCTAGAGAAATTGCTCAAATATTTTGACAGATAGACAAATATTTCATTATGTACTAAAGATAGTTAAATTACACTGATAGTATGAACCGGATTAAAACCTATTATGTAGAACTCCAAAGCTGCCAAAAATATTTTCATAGCTGAAATTCAAAATTATGTTTGTATTTAATGAATCATATACAAGTGTAGCTAGATAAGGTCATCTTCAACGCAAACCCTCAAACCGCCCACATACGTCCGCACCGCAGAAGCCATCCAACGCGTGACAGTATCAGTCTACAGGGTGATCCGAACGCGTTTCACGTGTAAATTAGAGACAAACGTGAGG
>NC_057795.1:2027812-2057777 GCF_018294505.1 Triticum aestivum
CCCCTTCCGCGCTTTCCATCCCACATGACGTGTCGCATTCATGAACGCCTAGAGCGTGTAGTGGTCGGTATTGATGCCCACGATTTGACCGGACAGCAGGGCGGCACAAACGAATGCGACACCTCTCACTCTAGGCATTGAAGCAGCATGCCGGCCGGGAGAGCACCACCTGCTGCTTGCCCGCCTGAACACGCCTCTTCACCACGTTCAACACTGCCCGCCTTTGATTCCTCCATTAAAAGCCTGTCATTAAACACAGTGTTCGCGAGCAGTCTGCTATTAAACACAACGCCAGTTGGCTCTGGCTGTCCCCCTGCTATTTAAACTATGCTAGACACTGGGCAAATATCGCATCACACTCCGTTCCCATCTCCATGTTGCACACCATTTTCTCCACAAGCTCCATGGTATCCGGTCAGAAGGAAGCTCATTTCTCCGGCCTACAAGCTGGCAGGGTGGCGCATCGAGCCCGTCGGATACAAGCCAGGCAACTATCTGCTACACCTCCGTCAATGGTCCAGGGGGCTGCAGGCCAGCTCGCGGAGGTTCAATCTCCAAGCTGGCGCGTCATTTGACACGCCGCTCCAAGCCAGCTCGGCGATGATTGTCATTCAACTAACAAAAAGGGGATTTGTTTCTTTAAAAGGAAAATGGAATACCAACAGCACATCGTTGTGAAAAAATCACTAAAAAATGCAATGGACTAAAACTAAACGCTGCAGCCATCTGCTCTGCTTATGTCTGTCACTATCACAAATTAGATGGTTAAACATGAGCAGAAATCCATCAAGACAAAACTCATCAACAGACTGGAAACACCTTGTAGCAGTGATAGGCGAAAGCCGATGAATACTCCAATTCCATCACACTGAATAGTAGTACTACTACTAGTCAGAAATCAAATTAAACACTATGACCATCTTACTTCTACAAAGAAGTCCTCATAAGTTTTCTTCTTATTCAAGCCCAGGAATTATTAATTGAGCGATGTAGATATACAGAGCCAACAGCCGTCAAGAAATTGACGATATGCCCAGCAGTACTGTTCCTCCTCTAACAAAAATAACTTTATTGCAAACATACAGGCATGCGAAGACTTGGCCATCTCACTTTGCAAACAAGGAGAAAAGCTTGACGTTGTTGACAGACATGACGATAACAAGCTCAAAAGAGCATAAACAACATAGCACATTATCCATTACATAGCACACTGAATAAATACCAGTAATCAAAGTCGACAGCCACTGCCAACATTATTACAAAACAGGTTTAGGCACTCAAATAATCCGTTCTACTAAGAAACCACAGCAAGCAAAGTAGCAGAAATAACGAAATCTAACGCAAAAGCAGCGGAGCTTTTGAACCAATTGTCTTATGGTGCCACGCTTAATTGATGCAAGACCATCAGACATCGTCGTAGACTGCCTTCCTGAAACGTCAATTTGCACCATATGAGCAGAGTTTAGAAGCAGATCATCAATTACATACACAAGCAATTTTTACAGTTTATACACAGATACAAATTGAAAAGAAAAAAACAAGGCAGAGAAGGAGATTACAGTCTTACTTGAGCCAGCCATTAAATGTTTTTCTAGGGATGTGCTCAATCTTTTGCCAGTTTGGATGTCCCACTGTTTGACAGGACTTTATCAACTCATGATTGCAGGACCTAAGATGAAACTCCTCAATAGACTGGGGCAGTGTTGGAAGCCACTGGACATTGCTGTAACGACGACAGAAATAAATAAAAAGTTCTTTGAGCGATATGAGGTGCTCCAAGTTGCCTGGTAAGGTGTCCCAGCTGAAGCTGGTAAGCCATAGCACACGAAGATGAATGAAAGCCACGAGCTCCGGACCAGGTCCCGGTTGTTTCCATCCAGATAATTCAAGTCTTTGCAGGTTATTGGGGCCACCGGTCTCCTTACGCACCATCCAATATGGGTACCTCGAACCATTGTAACCACCAATTTTAGTGTTTCAAGCCCAGTGGGAGGACACAGGCCCTCAAGTACTTCTGCTTGGACTTCTGGACTGCACACTGTGTCATCACCATCCCATTCCAGCACCAGTGTCGCGATCCCTTCCTTGGCAGTTAGATTGGCTTCAAGAGCTTCCTCCTTGCTTTTAACATTCTCAAGCCCACTGATGTTCAATTTGCCGCGAAGCTTGTTCAGATCCCTTAGCTGATTTACCTCATAACCTTTTTCATTCCTTACTATGAAGTATGACAATGTTTGGAGTGAGGTCAGCTTGCCTACGTTAGGAAAGTTCATGCACTTCCAGATTATGTGCTGCAAATTGAGAAGGTCAAGAGAGGTAAACTCCACTTTTTCACTGGCACCAAGATTTAGCAGCCGGAGATGGTGAAGTTTAGTTAGTGCGACTGGAAAAACAACCGTACATGGACCCTCTATCCAGAAAACAAAATCACGTAGATGCTTTAACATACTAATAGCCTCTGGGAAGAAGAACTTATTGGGTTCCCCTGTTCTACCACCTGTGTAAGTAACAGCGAATTCCCGCAGCTTGGGCAGCCTCATGCACAAGTTCTCAATGAATTTTTCCTCCACTAGTATATCCTTTCTATCATCATAAATGAGGAGAGTGCGTAAATTTCCCATCCCATGGATCATCTTGGTAATCAACTCTGCATCATAATTTTCAACCAAAAGATGATGCACATCTTCAGGGTTATATCCTTTCCCTCCTCTCAGGCTACTTTCATTGTCAATTATTAAGCAGTGCCTTCCTGCTACCTTTTCTATAATGTCATGCAGCAGATCATGAATTCTAAAGCACTCAGTGGCAGTGGCAGAAACTGAACAAGTTCCTTCCGGTTGCAGAAATGAGCATGACACTAACTCTTGAATGTAGCACTCGGCTACATCTTCCATGTCCTCTGTTTCACAGCTGGTCCTTATGAAGCCTTGTGCTATCCACATGTGAACTAACTTGACCCTTTGCAACTTGGCTCTTCGGGAGAAAATATTGGACATTTCTAAGCATCGCCTGATGTCCGGATTAAGAAGCTGATAGCTCCACCAAAGAGCATTCACGGTGTTATTCAATATACCAAGGTTTGCAGTATTTTTCCAAAACTTGATATCCAGGTTTGCCCCAAGTCGCCCTGCTACTGCTACTGCCGCAATAGGTGATTGGTGTAGCTTTTCTGCAATCACCCTACCAACTCGTGAAAATTCTTCTTCATTAGGATCACTCCTACCATTCATTGCATAATACATAAACATCCTGAAGTATTCATCCTCATCCAAATCAGGCATTTCAATCAGCTCATCAGCACAAAGAGCTCCAGCTGCAAGTTTTGTTCGAGCCGTAACCAAGATTTTGCTCCCTTTCATCCCAGCATTGAGCATAGACTTCAATTCCTCGAGTTGTGGGTCGTTCTTGTTCGTCACCCAGAGGTCATCCAATATCAAGAAGAAACGTTTGCCACTCAATGATTCCTTTAACTTCTCTTCCAGCTCCTCACGATCTGAAATTTCAGAGTGCTGATTATTTGTAATATCCTTCAACATTTCATGGAATACATCATCCACACTAAAAGTCTTGGACAGATGAATGCACATGATGGTGTCAAAAAGTTTATCCTCCTTGCATTCCTGCTCTATGTAATCTCGAGTATACCGTGCAAAGGTAGTCTTCCCAGACCCTGGAACACCATATATGCCAATAACAGAGTAACATGAATCAGTACCCAAGATCTTTGGTGTCTCACGGAGTTTTGCCATGATATCATCAAGCAACACCTTTCGGCCAAATACCTTCCGCGTGCTAGCAGTTCTAATTCTGCTCCTGTTCTTGTTGGCATTATCATTTGGTGCATTGTTGCTTGACACGTCCAAGAGTGGTGAGTTCTTCAGTTCATTGACGGTGTTTTCTACATTCTCTATTCTTTTCTTCAATTTCCATCTTGAGATAGCAGTGAGGACAAAATCTAATGCAGTGTCATTCTCCTGTGAGAAACAAAATTTTAAATGAGAATGTATTGCAATGATCCTCGCAAACCAAAAAAACTAGTAGTGTGGATACAGAAAAACTGATTATTAATGACTCCATAGGTTCAACATGGACTTTGCGCGCCACATAAAAAACAAGGAAACTAAGGAATGAATAAAATATATTATTAAAGCACACAGACTGAAAAATATAATGATATAAATTATTGTTCATATTCCAAATCTGAAATTGAGTGCATATAACTCTCCCTATTGCGAGGCAAGTACAACCATTTGTCCACTACACAAATACGGCAATTCCAAGTATTATCATGTTAGCTATTTAGACCAATACAATAATAACATTTGAAATACGCAACACCAATATGTAGTTTAATTTGTAGCATATTATGATAAGGGAACATTGAAAAAGGATCTTTTTTACACATGTACATAAACGCCATATGAGATGGGAGTGGCTCGTGAAATTTGGTGTACCTTCTTACTTGTGATGTGAATTATGTCATAGGACCAGTCTCTGTAAAAGCTGGCAATCTCAATCACGTGAACTAACCAGTAGAAGATGGATCTACAACAATTTTTGAAGAAGTCAAACGAGCTCCACAAGCAAGAGAGCCAGTGCCCCATGAAATTTGTGGGTGATGTCATCGAGGCGGCAGCATCGGTGGCCAATGGAACAAGTCCATCTAAAGACACATCACCGATAGTGGTCGGTGATAGGGCGGCAACATCAGTAGCCACCAGAGCCATCCCAACCGAGGCCACATCACCAGTAGTCGTCGGAGTTGATTCGCGTGAGGCAGGACCATCCGTCTGCATCAGAACCGGTTCATCTGAGGCCAGATCACCGATAGTCATCGGAGATGAGGCAGCATCATGAGTAGCCACCAGAGCGATGCCAAGGGAGGCCATAACACAGGCTGATTCGTGTGAGGCGGCACCATCGTTGGCCAATGGAACCGGTTCATGTGAGACCACATCACCGATAGTCCGCGGAGATGAGGCGGCACCATCGGTAGCAACCGGAGCGATGCCAAGGGTGGCCACAACATAGGCTGATTCATGTGAGGCCGCACCATTGTTGGCCAATGAAACCGGTTCATCTGAGGCCACGTCACTGGTAGTTGGTGGAGATGAGGCGGCACCATCAATGGCCACCGGAGCCATCCCAACAGAGGCCACCACACAGGCTGATTCCCGTGAGGCGGCATCATCGTCGGCCAATGGAACCGTTTCATGTGAGGCCACATCACTGACAGTCGTCGGAGATGAGGCGGCACGATCAGTGGTCACCGGAGCCATCACAACGGAGGCCACAACACGGGTTGATTCGTGTGAGGTGTCACCATCGTTGGCCATTGAAACCGGTCCTTGTGAGGCCACATCTGCGATAGTCGGCGAAGATGAGGCGGCACCATCAGTAGCCACCAGAGCTATCCCAATAGAGGCCACAATACCGGTGGTTGTCGAAGTTGATTCGTGTGAGGCGGCACCATTGGTAGTCACCGGAAGTACATAATTTTGCCTTCGCAAGAAGATCTTCCACACCCATTGCAGTAGGCGAGCTGATCCGCTTAGTACGGTGCGCTCAATCCACATGCAGCTTATGTTGAAGCCAGCAATGCAGCCGGCGATAGCACTGGCCGTCACCTGAAGTACATGCTCCAACCAATGCGAGGAGATCTTCCGCGCCCACTGCAACGGTCGAGCCGATCGTCTCTGGATGACGTGTGCAATCCACACGCAGCTGCTTTTGAAGCGAGCGATGCAGGTGGCGAGAGCACGGTGGATCCAGTGCCAACACCTGCTTCTTCGGTACAACTTGATCTCCTGCTCATCATCCAAGATGTCATCCACCTCGTACTGCGCACTCCTCAAGCGTGCGGCCATCTTGTCGAGCGTGAGCACGTGGGATACTTCTCCCCTGTTCACCATCCTCTCCTGATCTACGGCATCTAGTGTCTGCTGCAGCTCCGGGATGATGCGGATCTCCAGATCCAAGAGCTTGTGCAACACGTAGTTGTCGTCGAAACCGAGGAAGGCAATGATCTTGGCCAGGAGCAAGGTGATGATGGGCGTCACGAACCAGCCGACCACGGTTATGACCGCAGCAACATCCCATTTCAATCCACCGGCGGCCATGGATTTGTTGGGAGGGTCTTTGATTTGTGCTGCGACAGAAGTACGTACGTAGTGAGTGAGTGAGTGAAGGGGGACATTTTTGTACCATACCAGATGCGTAGAAACATAGAGAGAGGAACGGCTTGGAAAGAGGTGGCCTTTGGTTACCTAGCTTGTTGTTGTTGATGTAGCTCCTCAGAAGCCGACGTCGGGCGTCGCCATCCGGCCGTGGTGGAGGGCACGCCGGCGGAGAGGGCCTGGCTGGTGTTTAGGCGCTCGCGCCGGAGCTGAGGCTCTCGTTTTGGGGCGTGAGAGTGCAAGCAGATCCAAGCGGGGTCTGCACTCATAGGAGTGAGCCTAGCACTACCTCGTACTCCTCGACGACTGTGCCCTATGAAGATGCGAGCGTCGGCAACCCGTGCAGTACTAAGGCCCTACATAACGCAATCATTTTGTCTAGGCATATGCCAAGACCAGCTCACGAACCACGCTCAACCAAGTCTTGGCCAGTGGTGGCGCCAGGATCTAAGGGCAACTCCAACCGGACGATCAAACGGACGCCTGCTTTGCCAGAGCTTTGTCTGTTTGGTTCGGCCCAGTAGACAACCATGTATGTTTTCACGTTTGGATCGGCGCATACTTCCAACGTTGGCCCGACCAACTTCCTTGAGTAAGCGCCTGAAAATATTTTAAAACTTAAAATATTAATTAAACATAAATGCCGGCCATGAAGGCCGGCGTGAGTCCATATTGCATGAATTAAAACATTTAATAAAACAGAAAAATGAGTAGGAGGCGCGCGCTGCCCCAGGAATCCTCATTTCCTAGTCGCTCCCCATGAGGTCGGCGAGCATCGGCGCCGGGCCAGCCCACGGGAACGCGTCTCCCAGGCCATGCCTCTGTCCTCCGGCGCAGGCTGGACCGCCGCCGGCTAGACGGCTCCGGCGTCAGCAGCTCTGCCGTGGGCACAACATTCCTTCTCCTCCGTCTCACGATGCTCCTTCTCCGCGTCGCGCTCGTACTGCATGAGGCGCTCGCCATCGGCACGCTCCTTCACCAACGCATTGCTTCCACTACTCGAGGTAGAGATGCTCATGCGCAAGTGTTGCGCCAAGCCAGATGTTGAGTGCACGGACCAACTCGCGCAGAACCCCGGTCTAGGCGTACTGCTCTGTCATAGCAGGGGGTGTCTCGTCCTTCACAAGGGACGGCGGGGTTGTTGGAAATATGCCCTAAAGGCAATAATATTTGTATTAATACATTTCTTTATTCATAATTTAGAGTGGTGTAACTGCTATGATCCTGAAATATGCGATTCAGTGAAAAACCCATATCCACGAGCAGAATGATAAACGGTAAATGGGCTCCGGTCCCGCCTCTAAAACTGGCTCAAGTGTTGTTGGTGATCACGTTTCCAGATCTTAGGATATCATCGTTAAGCGTAACGATAGTCCTAAAACAACATTGAATGTATGACGTTAGACAAACAATCATATTGAATCGTCCCAAACTTGTATGTTATACTTTATGATTATATCGTCTGAAATCATATGTTATAACACGGAGTGTTAGCATGTGTTTTAGTTCCCTAGACCATGAGAGTGTCTTGGTACTTCCTACCAAACGGTGGACTTTGGGGTTGCTCAAACGACATCTGTAACAAGGTGATCATAACGACAACTTTCAGGCTCACCGGAAAGATTGGCAAGTGAGTGGACTGCTCAAGACTGGGATTTGCTCCTCCGACGATGGAGAGATATTCTTAGGGCCTACTCGGTGTGACGTCATCCATCATCGTCTGTCCAGACACAGGTGACTACGTCATGGGAATACCGAAACACATTAACGAGAAATAACAACAAAACCGGTAACGGAAGCAATGATATAATGGGGTTGGTGATGACTCAAGAGGATACCGATGCACATCAGGTTTTGTAAAGTATCGCGAAGCAAAGGGAACATCACATGATAACCAAATATTCACTTGAATATCATTCGTGTAATCATTGGGACCTATATGGATGTCCACGGCTCCGCTAGCGGTCATTGATCGTAGGGGTTTCATTCATGTCTATGATATACCGAACCTACGGGGTCACAGGCTTAATGTAATCACGATTTGCTAAGGTTAGTAGCACAGGAGTGATGAGAATATATTTGTAGAATTGTTTCATTAATATCTGAAATAGTTCCGAGAGGTGCCGGAAGCATTTCGAGGTCACCGAAAGGGTTTCGGTGAATATCGGGTAATACCGGGTAAGAGGCGCACCCCCTTTCCTTGTGCGGAGGGGGGGGGGCGAATTGGACAACGGGAGGGAGTCCAACTCCCTCTCCCTAGGATGGCGGCCCAGGGGGGACTTTCCCCCCTTGGTGGCTGCCCTGTCCTCCTCCAACCTATATATACTAGAGGATTTCTCCCTATGGGATAATACAAGTTTTGGAGCTAGCCCTATCCACCTCTGATCCTCATAATTAGAAGCCCAGTGTGGTTCTAAACTCATCCCTCTAATTATCCAACGAAGATTAGCTTTGGATAGCGAAGCGCTGCCGGCTCGTGAAGACCGTACGCTTGCAAGAAAGTATAGAGGTCGTGCTTTCGATCTTCCGTTCGAGGGATAGTTCGAGGTACTCTAAGTACAATCTACACCGACTTGTCTATTTCACTGCACTCCGTAGTTGGTAACCATCGTTGATCTCAACCCGTTATGCATCTTCATATTGTTCCTTGGTGATTGTAGGGCAATTTTTTTTTGTTTTCTACTACGTTTCCCAAGAGGGGCCGGCGGGAGGATGCAGTCTCCGGCAGGGGGATAGGACGATGGCCTCCGCCAGCGGTGCCTGGTACATCGTCTCCTCCTCCTCCGCCTTGCGCCGCTCCTTGTCGACGTTGTTCTGCATGGAGGCCGCCAGCGATACCTGGTAGGCCCCCCAGTGTCACCAGTAAAGTTTAGAGGAAAGCCTGTTTCAAATGGGGAAGAGGCGGAGTCTTTACGAGGAGAAGATGGGTGTCCTCCGTAGTGCACTCAGGCCAACTACAGCCGCACAATCGCAAATGGTCTGGCCATGTCTATTTGGGGCTAAACGAACACAAAACACGGCCAAACGCGTAGAAGCAAATAGACAAACGTCCATTTTTTGACCAGTTTCGACCAATTCCTAGCCCAAATTTGGGCCGCGTTTGCGTCATGGTGGACAGCACGCGCATAGGCGGGACGCGCATCTTTGTCCTCTCCTAGCCCGTTCGTCGGTGCCACAGATGCCCCTTGTCTGATCCCCTGCCCCTCTCTCCGCCCACCACCATCGCCGCCGCCACCTGTCGCCATCCATTTTCCCGGCCGCCTACATCGCTCTCTAGCTGGGCCACCCAAACAACGACCACGCCATGCCATAGACGTCCCACATCCGCGTCTTGAAGGAATTTTGCCAACGTTCATGGCTGTAGCCGGTGCGAGAGAAGCTATGGCCGCCGCCAATGCCCAACGACCCCAACACCGACAAGCTAGGCACTATAGGGCCGCAGGGTGCGCCCGCCAATGCTAACCTTAACTGTTGCCTGTGTGATAGGAGCTCAAGTTGCTCTTCCTGGCCACGTATCCACCACGACTGCAAGGTGTTCGACACTTTGCTCACAAGGTAACATGGATAGTGGAGATGAGTATTTTTTCGTTCATCGGATGACGAAGATCTTGTGGTGGCTGCATTGGTCATCAATGACCACATTGTTATGCAACGGCCTCCGTATAGGGGATCAATCCTTGGTCATGCTCTGACCTTGAACCACAATAGGGAGAGTGGCCACGCCCTGCTCTATGCCGCTTACTTCGAGAATGGCCGGCTCTACAAACCACATCAATTCCGCTGCCGCTTCTGCATGGCGAGACATGTGTTCAATCATTTTGCGGGGAGGGGGGGGGGAGTGGTAGCATATTGCCCGTACTTTGAGTGCAAAGAGGATCGATGCCCTTGGCAAGATTTGCTTCTCCTCTTACCCGAAATGCACTGTAGCTATTCACATGCTTGCTTGTGGATGACTACGTTCGTATGAGTGAGTCCACATGCCTCCTATCAATGTAGAATTTCTACAAAGCTGTGATGGCAATGTTTGACCCTAAGTACCTGAGGGAGCCAACTGCCACTTATACAGAGAGGTTGTTGGCGATCAATGTTGAGAGTGGCTTTCCGGCCATGCATGATAGTATAGATTGTATGCATTGGAAGTGGAAGACTATCCACTTGCTTGGCAGGGGCAGAACAAGAGGCACGTGAAATGTGTCACTGTCATACTAGAAGCGGTGGATTCACAAGATATATATGTGGATATGGCATTCTTTCTTCGGCTTGGGTTGTCTCATAATGATATCAACGTGCTCCAGCGTTCTTCGGTGTTCACAAGGCTTGCAGAAGGCCACTCTCAAGAGGTCAACTTTGAGAACAATGACCACCATTACTAGAAGGGATACTACCTAGCTGATGGCAGTGGCGATTCCACTAGGGAGGCTTCAATAGGTTTAAGCCTACCCTCCAAAATTCTTTTTAAGCTAAACATACCACTTGACAAGTATATTCTGCTGCTTTACATTCAACAATTGCAATGCATTTGCTAATTAGACAAAGGAAATTTGTGTTTTAAGCCTACCCTCCAATGTCCTGCTAGATTCGCCACTGGCTGATGGTATCCATCATCAATGGTCAACTCTTGTGAAAATAATACCTAATTTGTAAGGAGAGAAGAGAGTAGCAGGAGGGATGTGGAGTGTGATTTTTGTGTGCTTCAATCCCGATGGGGTATCTTTCGATACCTTGCACTGACATGGAGCACCCAGAAGTTTCGGGAGTTGATGACTGCTTGTGTGATCATCCACAATAAAATCGTGTAGGATGAGCGTGATGACAGCATCTATGACCAAGGGTTTGATTTTCAAGGTGATAATGTTGAGCATGAGCACTAAGAACTTGCAACCTTTGAATAGTTTGCCCAAATTTATCATGAAATGCGTGATTGACATACTCATATGCAACTCTAGGATGACTTGATTGAGCCCATGTGGACTCGCATTCCCAACCAGTAGATGCATCGGTTTATTTAATTTCCATCTATTCTATACAATTACAATTGGGTTGTAAAACTATTTGTTATTTTTATTTGGGCGTGGAACTATTTGTTTGTGTTTTTACTTGGACATGGAACTGTTTATACCATTTGATTTATTTGCATACGCTAGCGCCTTTAACCGGTCGTGCCGGACCAGATGTGTTCGTGCTTTGTGCGCACGACCGACGGATTCAGAAAAATGACCGGACATCATCCCATTGCCATATCCAAACAGACAAATCTAGATAAAATAGACGTCCGTTTGGGTGATGCGTTGGAGTTGGCCCCAGAAAAATCGGCAGTAACTACTGCACGTCAGCTTTGCAGAACAAGTGGCGCTGCAGTAAAAGACGAAAACCTTGAACCCTTTTTACTATGCGTGATGTTTCCCCGGCCTCACATGCATCAGCGCACTTTATCTTTGGGAGAGTCACGAGTTCTGATACTCTGTCGAGGCATCAGCGATCTAGTGCTGGGCATGGGAGTACTACTTGTGATGATGCGTGGTTTTCTTCATTATTGTTCTGACCCACCCACTTCAAAATGTTGCGTGTGTGACTCTGCTGTGCATACGTAGTGGGCGAAGAGCAAACGGGCGGTAGCTTACATTTATGGTAGGTGGGGAAGTTTTGGTCATTGGAGTATATTCCACAACTCTATTCTGGTGGTAAGTTCAGTTCAAAGAAAAACAAATAGTGCGCTATATAAAATAATGCCACCCCATAAAATATGCTATTTGCATGGATGCGTTTTGGCTTTCGAAAGCATTTGCATCCGTATGAACAGTAAAATAAAATAAAGTAAAAATATGGATTTTTCTTATAGATGTTCATGTTAGTGTCGTAAGCATGCTTAGCAATTTTCATGCGAAATGGAGCAACAATGATTCGTCCATGAGGAAAAAAAATTTGGATGTGACATTTTGGGGTAACAATTGATGTTCATGAAAAAAGTTTTTTTTTTTGCATAGGCCAAAATGCTTAACTTTTTGCCTAAAAATTTATAGGTAGCATTTGGATGTGACAAAGAACACATAAAAATTTTGTTGGGATTTTTTGGCATTAAAAAAAATCATTTTCCGCATGCAGGAGCACGTGCTGCCAGGAGCCCAATTGCATTTCCGGCTATAGCGTACTATTAGCGAGACGTTATACACCGATTTATTTAGCAAGACAATTTTTTATAGTGCGCTATGTTTTTTAGTGGTTCAGTTACTGTATACAATAACTTTGTTTCCCGTGCATCCTCACTTGTTCGATGCTGCCACAGCTTCTCATTTCGTAGGAATATAGAACCATTGCAGCGGCTGACTAAGTGTGCGTTGTGTTGTTAACATGATAACGAAAAGAGAAAGGTGTAACAGCTCCTGGTGCCTAGGCACCCTCTATGAATAATAAAATTAAAAATAGAAAAAAATGCAACATCAAAGATGGTTAAACTGTGTAGGTTCTTGTAAGTTTTCATGCTAAAATATCAAGTAGAGAAAGGTGTATAAACGAGTTTCGAATTTCAGTGCTAAAAGTGCTCAAAACTACAAACACTAAAATCTTTTTCATGTGTAAAGGTCCTGGAATGTTTTTCTGACATGAAAACTTGCAAGAACCTACAAAGTTTGATCATCTTTGATGTTGCAAGGTTTCAGTTTTTATATTTTATTTTCTATTTTTTTATATTACTGTACATAGAGGGTACCTATAGGCACCCGAGAGCTGAAAATCCGCTCTCTAACGAAAAAAAAATCTTTGAAAGGATGGAACGCATCTTATTTCCTTCCAGTGATAGAAAAATATAACAGATCTTTCATCAGGCCACTGAACTGAATTCATCCACCAAAATCTTCTCGGCATTTAGCTACCTCATTCATGTCAAAGGATTGGTTGTTTAAGCAAATGGGGAATTACACTTACAGCATGAGCAAAAATTCCAAAAAAGAAATATCTTACAATATAAAACGGATACAGAAAGACTGGGTGCTGCTATATATGCAGGGTGTTGTGCAGCAGCAGAAAAACATGCACGCCAAGGCCATCATCTGAATAAGCCTTCACATTCTCCAGTGAGCTTGACCTTTGTGCTGCGCGTCGACCCCAACGTCACCTTCGACGGCGGCACCACAATTAGCTTCGGTGACCTGCTGGACTCAGCAACCATGAGGGCAGGAAGTCATGGCTGGAGCTGCCTGCAAACCGAACCGGTGGTAAGATGATGGCTTGTCTTGAAGAGTTGCCTCATGCATGCGGACACCCCACCCCTCTTGAGTCTTGAGTACAATCGCTTAATGCAGCGTCTGTTTGTTGTGATTTGGTTAAGTATGTGTTAAAATACATACACCCAAGACCCAACTCAACTTTAATATACATGCATATTAGCTGTGCCTACAGAAAACTTTGATCGTCAGTTACGGAGGCATTACAAAGTTAACAACAAGCGGGATTACTGTCATGGGTTTTGTTAGATGTTATCCATGTATATTTGTGCCACTTGGAGAGCAGTGAAGGGATGACATAAGGGAATAAAGTGTCCATATTTGCCAAACTTATCAATGACCACCAGGATTGTGTCAAAGTTTTTCCTCTTGGGAAGGCCTCCAATAAAATCCATACTGACCATGTTCCAAGCTTCTCTAGGAATGGGCAATGGGCTCAGTAATCCTGGTTTCTTAATATGCTCAGATTTTGCCTGTTTGCACACCACACATGCTTGCACATACGCTTGGATGTCCTGTTTCATCGCTGGCCATGCAAACAATCCTTTGATGCGCTGGTAAGTGCCTTGAAATTCAGAGTGACCTCCCACTCCACTATCATGCAACGAAAGCATAATAGCTTGATGGGGTTCTTTGTTGTGACCCAACCAAATCATATCCTTTTATCTTATAACCCCTTGATGCAGAGAGTAACCCTTTTCATTAGATCCAGTAAGGGCCAATTCTTGCAGTAACTCTTTGTTTGCATCATACTATTGGTATCTTTCTGTCACAACTGCTAACCACTTGGGTGTGCAGAAAAAAAGGGCATACAACTCCATTGGGGCAGGAGATCGGGAAAGAGCATCGGCAGCAACATTATCCATACCTTATCTCTAGACAATGTTATATTGTAGGCCTAGTAATTTAAGAAAAGCTTTTTGCTGCATGGTACCACTGAATTTTTTGCTCCTGTAGATGTGTTAAGCTTTGATGATCTTTGGAAATGGTGAAAGGCGCAGGCTGCAAGTAGGGTTTCCATTTCTCCATAGCCAGCGGTACTGCCAAGCACTCTTTTTCATGCGTGGGCAGAGCCTTAGACTTATGGCCCAAAGCTTTGCTAAGATAAGCAAGTGGATGGCCTTCTTGTACTAGCACAACCCCAATGCCCTGATTACCAGCATCTGTTTCAATTGTAAAGTGCTTCTTGAAATCCGGTACTGCCAAAACTGGTGCTTTAGCTGATGCTTTCTTGAGATGTTGAAAAGTAGCTTGATTGGTTGATGTCCAGGAAAACACTATATCTTACTTCAGGAGGTCAAACTAACTTCTACTAATAATATCATATTTTTTGTTGAATTTTCTATACTATCCTGTGAGGCCCAAAAATCCTCTGATATCTCTAGCACAAGTTGGTCTAGGCCATTCCTGCACAACCCTAATCTTGGTAGGGTCAGTTTGAACTCCTTTACCACTAATATTATGCCCCAGAAATTCCAGCTCTGTTTGAGGAAAAGAGCATTTGCTAAAGTTCACAAAGAGTTGGTTCTCTTGGAGTATAGTGAAGGGTTGACTGAGGTGATCTAGATGTGTTTGCAAATCTGAGCTGTAGACCAATATGTCATCCATCAAGATAAGCACACAATGTCTCAGCAGGTGGGCAAACAGTGCATTCATAACAGCTTGGAATGTTGCAGGGGCATTGCTTAAACCAAAGGGCATGACTTTAAATTCATACAAGCCATGATGAGTTTTAAAGGCCGTCTTATGTTCCTCTCCTTCCACTAGTCTTATTTGATGATAACCTGCTCTAAGGTCCAGCTTAGTGAAGCAAGTGGCACCAGCTAATTCATCAAGCAACTCCTCTACAACTGGCATAGGATACTTATGGGGCACAATGCTAGAGTTCAGCATTCTGTAGTCCACACAAAACGCCAAGTTCCATCCTTCTTTCTGACTAGAAGAACTGGTGAAGCAAATGGGCTAGTCCTCTGCTGGATGACCCCCTGTTGTAACATTGTAGTTACTTGGTTCTCAATTTCATTCTTCTGCATGGGGTTGTATCTGTATGGCATCAAATTTATTGGTTTGGCTCAAGGAAGGAGAGGAATTTGATGATCAAACGATCTGTGAGGAGGGAGCTTGTCAGATTCTTCGAAAACCCGTTGATGCTTGTCCAAGATGTCTTGTACAGGAAGAGGAATGAATTGGGCAGCAGAAGGGGCTTCCACAATGTGATTTAGCTGAATAACTTGTTCTATTGCACCAGTGTTGAGTAATCCTTGCAAATGCTTGCCAGTTATGCCTGTGCATGAGGATCAGTCCACCACCCCTTTCGACATAGGCATAGTGTCAGCCTATATGACTCTACTGTCGCCCATTTGTCGTTTTTTTAGTTCTTTTTATCAGACTTTAGGTGATTGGCTGTGTGCATCTTAGTTATGCAGAGGTTGGGTGTTACTCATAATGTTTTGTATCCTTTTGATGCTGCTTTTAGAGATAATAAAAGCGCCCTTTATCGAAAAATTATTCAGTTATTCTTCAATCATCATATTATTTCCAATTGTAGTGGCAGCTATATAGACCTATATTTTGCGCAATCAAATGCATGAGATTTATGTCTGTCTTGTATTTTTCAAATAAGGAAACAGTGTATTAGGAGATGACCTGTGCCGATTTCTGCCTCTTCAGTTTACTTTTGGGAATCCTTGTCTGAACTCATGTCCACATATGTAGCTTGTAATAAGGGCTAAAGCATGCACGTGTTTAGCGGCAAGACTCCAGCTGTATGCTTCTGCTTTACAAATGTTCCTATCGTTTTCGCCATGACACTGCAATGGCCTGGAACCATATTTGCCTTCTCATATTGTAAGTTTGGAATATATGATCGAAATCTTACAATGTGTCAACATGGATTGATCTTTGACTACTAGCAGAAAAACTGAGGATGCCTGTGGCCCAAGGTATATGAGCTTACCGGATGAAATTTCCACGTTAGTTCAAAACTGTAGCTAGTACATGGAATGCCGTGTAGTATTTTGTGACAAATCACAATGTAGCATCTGATCCAACCATTGGACTTGGATTACTATTTCTCTATCAAGAAAGTACCATTAATCTGAATTCTTGCTGCTATTTATTCAGTGTGCTTGTGATGTATATTGATTGCTGAAGCTCATCCGAGCACCACTTGTTGCCCTGGTGTCACACTCTGTTATACTCCTTGTTACGAAGACTGAAAACTAGTAGGAAGTAAATTAATGTTAGCAAATTTGGCAGTAGCGATGGACCTTCTTTTTAATTTGATTTGATTTGTCAGTAATTGTTGTATTATTCAGTGTGAAGGAATTTGATGTGTGTCAACTTTTGCTTGTCGCCAGCTAGTACTAGCTCTTAGTAGCCAAGTTTATGGGTTGATGAGTTTTAGCCTGATGGGTTTCTGCTTATATATCTTTCAGCAAGTTGGTTCAAACGAATGATGTTTGTGCAAATGAGTTTCTTACGTTGATGGATTTCTGCCTATGTTTCAGCAACATGGTTCTGTTGGACAAGATCAACTCAAAATGTTTCATTGTTAAAACAAAAGCAGAAACAGCTGAGGTGCCAAAACTGTTTATCAACCTTTATAAAAGAGAATGGGGGAAGGGGGGGTTGCTTGCCAAATCTTGTAGTATTCTGTACGGCCCAAACTTATTAGTAGCAAATCGATCAGACAAGATCATCTAAAAGTATTTCATTGTTAAAACAAACACAAACGCTGAAAGAGCTGAGGTGCCAAACTATTTATCAACCCTCGGTAAGGGGCTTGCTTCGGTAGACCCCCCCCCCCCAAAACGTAGAAGGGCATAATGGTCATACGGAAGAAACGTATACCCACCTCCTATCATACCGTATAGACCGACGTCCGTATACCTTAAGAATGAAAAAAAAGACCGCCGCGTGTAGAGGAAAAAAAGGCGTCTGCACGATCTTCTCGCCCGCCCGACGATCACGCACGTCGATCACGTCCATTTTCCAACTGTGCGATCGCCGCCGCGCCCGATCGCCTCCGACTGAACCCCATCTGATGCCGCATCTGAACGTCGCCGTCGGACGGCTTGTCGGATGCGACTGACCACGCTGCCGTCGGCTCGCCGCGGATCGGGCCCGCGTCGACCTACGCCGGCGACGTCTACACCGCGGCCCTCGTCTTCCACGTCGCCGCCGTCTTCCATCTAACCCTCGTCTTGCATGTCGCCGCTGTCTACTCCGTGGCCCAAGGTTTGCCATCTAATCTCGTCGTCTAAACCTAGCATGGTAGATGATATGAGTCACACATAGTGATCTAGGGTTTATGGTTGACGTAAACATGCCGTCGCAGCGGCGCCTCCCTGGACGACCGCATGTTGTACACATTTAGAGTTGCACTTGGGCATGATCCATAGTAGAAACTTAACACATAATGAATTCACAATGTTATGCAGTTTGGTGAGTTAGGCGTGTTGCCATGGATGAACAAACCGCATTGACGGGGCATGATAATGGTACTAATAAGGCGACTCAGCATGATAACAATATTTTTAATGAAGATGATGACAGCAGTGACAACGATTCCGTGTCGTCATTTGATATCTTGCCTCCGGAGGATTTTGATCATAATGAACATGGAGCAAATAGTGAAAACGTAAGTGCCGTATATTTTGATTTCATCTATGAAACTGCAATGTATGGCATGGCTAACTATTTCTATATGTATACAAATTTGCAGGAAGATGTGGATGTTGACAATGTGGAAAATAGTTTACAGGAATCATTCGCGGATAACTTGATCCAGGTTCGTAGATAGATGTTGTACATTGATGAATAGTATGAACTAAATGATAGTAATTAACATATATATTTTCATATGAATTTTGTAGGAGTCAGATGGTATTAGCGGTGATCATGATGAGGGGGAGATCGACATTGAGGAGGCTCGAAGGGAGCATCAAATGGTGGATACACATTGGAAGGTGATGGCTATGACCTTTCGGTCGCAAGGTGATGCATACATATTCTATAACAATCACATCAAAGAGAACGGGTTTAGCATCAGAAAACAGAAGGTCAAACGAGGTGCTTCAGGAATGATACGGTACCGGAGATTTCTTTGCTCCAGGGCAGGTAGAAGGCAGAGCAAGTTTATAACCATGGAGGGCCGCAAGCGCAGGCTTAGACCGGAGACTCGTTGCGATTGCGGTGCACATATGGTGGTGAAGATGGACAAAGAATGTGGTGTTTGGTTCGTCGCGTCATTCGTGGATGATCACAACCACGCGATGGCTAGGCCCGATGAGGTTTGTTTTCTGTGGTCACACAGACGGATTGGAGAAGGCACGAGGGCAGAGATATTGGCGTTGGAAGTGGTCGGGATAAGAAAGCATATAATAATGGACAACTTTATCAGCAAATACGGTTCGTACGATAAGTGCGGGCTTATGTGGAGGGATATTTACAATCTTTGTTGCAGAGAAAAAAATGAAGCTCATTGCAAAAGGTGACGCAGAGACGGCAGTTGGCATTATGAGGAGCAGGAAGGAGAAGGACCCTGAGTTTTTGTTTGAGTATGTGCATGACAAGGAAGGGCGGCTGAAGAGTATGTTTTGGTGTGATGCACAGTCGTGGAGGGACTATCAGGACTACGGAGATGTGGTCGTGTTTGATAGCACGTATAAGATGAACAGGTACGGTATGCCGTTCGTCCCCTTTGTCGGAGTTAACAACCACCATTGCACCACAGTGTTTGGATGTGCTATCATTGCTGACGAGACGGAAGGGACATATGTGTGGCTGCTGCAGACATTTTTGAAGGCAAACTGTCAGGTGAAGCCAAAGTCAATAATTACAGATGGTGACGCTGCAATGATCCGGGCTATTTGGACTGTACTTTCAGATGTTTTCCATCGTCTTTGCTCCTGGCATATCGAGAAAAATATGCAAAGGCACCTGCATTACAAGTCACTGGTTGAGTTCAGATCGCTCCTATACTATGCCACCTCTCAAGCGAACTTTGAGCAGAGATGGACCGCTTTCTATAATAAGTGGAAGATGGATAGAACTCAAGAGTGGCTTGACAGGATGTACAGGAAGAAGAGACTTTGGGCAGCTTCATATCTTCCCAATGGTTTTTTTCTTGGTATGCGAAGTAACCAGAGAAGCGAAAAGCCTCAACTCCTGCCTTCACCTTCACCTGGACTACGATATGACAATAGTTGATTTGGTTGTGCATTATGATAACTATATAGTTCGTCTGCGTGAGAATGAGGCGTACGATGACTGCGAGACACACCAGAAAGAACCACCGTCGGTTACTGAATATAAGGCACTTGAGGAGCATGCCGCCAAAGTATTCACACCTGCTAATTTTTACATCCTGCAAGATGATTTGCACAAGATGGGTCAGCTGGAGATATTTGAGACGCTCGTGGGAATTGAGCGTCAGACTTATATGGTGACATGGAAGGATAACCACAAGTTCATGTACAATGTTGTTTATGTACCAGGTAACTCAGAAGAAACTATAACATGCAGTTGTCTTAAGATGGTTCGGAAAGGCCTGCCATGCAAACACATTCTTTTTGTTCTCCATCATCTGAGCATAACTGAAATACCAAAGTGTTGTGTCCTTCATCGGTTGTCAAAAAATGCGAGAGATGGATTACATGTGCAGCGGAAGAGTGATATGTTTGGATGGGGTTGGTCAGGGCCATTAGAAAGAGACCGGTATAGTCAAATAAGCATAAAAACCGCAGAGGCAGCTCATGTTGCAGCAAATGATCCCTTCTTGTTTGACGAGTTGATGAAGTGTCTGGAAAACATAATAGCACAGAAAAAGATACCCGAGGAGGAACTTATAGGAAGTAGAAGGTATGCTAAGCTTATGAAGGAGGCAAGTCAAGCGCAACAAGTTGAACCTGGTATTAGTGATCCTCAGAAAGTTTTGACGAAGGATGCACCTAAGAAGGGGCGGTCAAAGGGGGGCCCGATGTTACAAAGAATGGTAGGCCAAAAGATTTTATAGAGAAAAAAGTGGTCCTTTGTGCAGTCTGTGTAGTCAACCAGGTCATAACAAGGCACATGTCGAAAAAACCAGAAGTAAGATGCTACCTTATTATTTTTTGTTATGTTGCTACTTCGGTTTTACCAACTATATTTTCTCACCCATATTTTTATGTTATGTTCAGGAATTGGGCGGAGAGAAGCATCTTGCTATGTTGGAAGAATAAAATTGGTCGCACGAGTCTAGTCCGAATAAACTATGTTGTTTCTTGTTCGTACGTGTGTGGCAGAAAACTTTATGTCTCGATTTGTTTATGTCTGATGAAAATATTTATGTGAACATATGTGATATGACACATCATATTTGTTGAATGAATTGCCATCTTATTTGTACTGCTATGTGTAAGAGTTCACAGTTTTAATATACTGCGTTTTTGTTACTGTACATGTTGCAAAAAACATGGCCGACCGTCGTTGTGCAAAAGAACATGGCCGACCGTCGTTGTGCAAAAATATGCCCGACCGGCAGCTGCTGGACCGCAAGTTGGGATATATTCCCAGCCCAAATCAAGCCGACGAGGCGACTCGGGAGGTCCATATAAAGCCCATCAAGGTCCTAGCAGCCGGGTCCAACGGGGCGGCGATATCAAGCAGTACTAAGAGAGGAGTTCGACCTGTGTAGCACACCGGCATATTTAAGCTGGTCCTCTCCCACGTCAGCTTCCGAGGTGGGACTAAACTCCTTCGTCGGGCGCGCGAGGTGACGGTGACTAGGCCAGGGAGGGGCGAGGCTGGGCCTGTCGTATTGGGCCAACATGGGCCGGGCGCCGACGTTGCAGAAATGGAGCCTCGTCAGCGTTACGTCGACCGCATGCTTAGCCGACTCTTATTTAGTCCCACCTCGCCAACGGAAGGGCGCACCGACCGGCTTAAATAGCCGCGTCGGCTGGTACTCTCAAACTCCTCTGTTACCAGCGCCTTGTCAGCCTCGTTGGGCCTCCTTGTGGGCCCTTGTGGGGTCCGCATCGACCGCCCGAGTCGCCTATCGGCTAGATTTGGGTTGGTTGCATAGTCCTCTGTGGGTCCACAAGCGAAGGTCGGGCTGTGTTTTTTTTCTAGTCAATTTTTTTGAGCAAACGAGCAGGCGTCCGCCTGCATTTATATGTCCATCTAAGAGCCAACAAAAGGTGGCTGGCATTATCATCACATAATAACATTGCACATATAGGCAGCCGTCCGCCTCCATTTATATGAAACTCTAAGAGCCAGCAAACGGCGTCATCATCATGGCATAAGCATATACCACATAGCAGCTGAACATATATAGTTGGAAAATAAATATTGTAGCTAGTACCGACGACGGCACCTTTATTTAGTTGTGGACGTGCATAATCATGCCCCATTACAATAAGAAATGTCTTAATATCCAAATTGTCCCATGTGCCGTCAACGACACGTTTATTTAGTTGCGATAATAAGAAAAAGGATGTCCTTGTAGCCAAAAACCCATCAACGGACTAATTTCTTGTCCATGATCTTCAAAATCTTCTCTTTCACAGTTTTCATTGTGTTTCACTCTGAAAAAAGTATTTCAGCTAGAATGTGTCCCGTTGAAGCATTAACCTTAGCTTGATCAAAGTCAAATATCCATTCATGTCCGTTCCAGTTTTGAATGCATTTTACCACAAACAGACCACAAGAAACTCTGCAAAAAACCGCGAGTCAGGCATTGCTGTGTCAGAGAACTAATTAGAACTTAAACAGTTGAACATACCCGTCCTCTTGTAACGACATATCGTAATCATTTATTGGCCAGAAAGATACGTCTGGATGTTCCGTTTGTATAAGGGAGTTCACCTCCAACATATCTTTAGCTATTTCTACCCTCTGAAATAAAAATGTGAAGTTCATATGAAGTACATAACTAATTACTAGTATCTATCTTGTTTCATGTAAAGAAAGAACCTTACCAGCCGCCTTATGTTTTTAAGAACTCCCTTGCTGCATTTACCAGTAGAATTTAAAACTTGAAACTCTTTTTTCTTGTTGTGCATGAGAATTGTTATCCAGTGTTTTTCTTCCGCATGAAAAGGAAAGTATGCCTACAACAAAGTTTATTGAAGTTCTTGGACACACAAATAGTTATGTACTACGAAGGATCATACAGAAGTGAAGTACCTTATCTGTAATGAAATACTCATCATTAACTCTAGACACCATTTTACTTTGGTTTGTGAAATGCTCCAGAAAATGGTGCTTAGAATTCTTAACCGTTCCTTCAGCACGAAGAATAAGCCACTGTGACACCCAAGATGATAAAATGTGACGGTCATCACGACGATTATGGGTCTGCATATGGTTGCAATAACTATTGATGACCTGAAAATAACATAACATCAATACTCCTATTACGAAAAAAATTAAATATGACATGTGCAACTTCATATATTTGTTGTAATACTTACACCGTCATGCAACCATTTTTTTTGCAATGATGGCTTGAAACATATCAGGTGTACATGTTTCCCCAGCAATTCCTGCCATGTGCACGATAGTTTTCCTACTAAGCTTTGCCGAGTTTGCTATTGTCTGGATATAAACCTTCGCGGCCTCTATGTGATCCTCAGTAATGTAATCGGTACTAATCATAGCGTCTCTTATACCAAACAAACCTAAAATATAATCAAACAATGAGTACATAAATTGTGCATGGAAGGACTGAAATATCTTCAAAACAAAGTACCAAACACTTACTTTTCTTTGGACGTTTACGTCCACCGTTCTGCTGGTAGGGTGAAAGAACGTACTTTGACTTTTTTTTTCTCTTGCGTTTCCCATCATTCTCCTTAGTGGCACTTTCTTTCGCATTTTTTATACATGTGTTCAGACTATCCATCCTAATCTCCTTAGATTTATCGGCGCTAGACCCGTCTGACACTGCATTTATATTTTTGGGGTTGAAGTAACAGCTGGAAAGTCATTCGTGTCTACCGTTGCAAAAGATGGGTCGGCTGAATTACCATTCTCCTCAATAACGAAGGGGTCCTCTTCATCTCCTCTACCGGGTGTGTTGAGATGCATACATTTCTCACGTGCGGACTTCTTCCCGTTCCCATTGGTGAAGGATGCCTCCACCCCGTTGTCCATATTTTCCTTTGCAGGAGTTGATTTTACATCTGGAAAATATTTTGACGGACCATACTTCCTCATCAGTTTTCACTATGCTCCACAAACTCAACATCACTAAACCCTCTATTTGTCTTGAAGACAAGACCTTTCTTCTCCATCTCCTCCAGTACTATCTGCAATAACGCATGGGAAGCATTAAGTACATGCAAACAATATGAATAATCCCATGTAATTTGAAGAACACATCACTAATTACCTCAGCACATTTTTTAGGGACAAGGCGAATTTCTTTGCGCATATCTTTGATGCTTTTCATCACTTCATCTAAGGTAGTGTCCTTGCTCGAGGAAGCCTCGTCTCTATTATCTTTCCTTTTTCGCGAATGACCTGTTCTATCAACTGGATCAGATTCTTCCTCCACAAATTTCCCCTCTTGAGCAATTATTGTCTGTCTGTGCTTCTCACTTATTATGTCATCAACCTGTGCCATGTTAAATCATTTTAAATTACTCAACATTAAAAATGTTCCATAACTGCATGCATGCAAACCATAAATACTTACCCGCCCATTCCCGCGGTCGTATGATGTGTCGTACGCGTGACGCTTCATAGCCTCAACTTCTGGCCAGTTAAGCATCCGCAGATACTCTTGTGCCAGTGGATCAAATGTCTCTTCATCAAGTGGCTGCACTTTCTCCCAAAACAAGTACTGCACGAACATTAAATATATTAGCAATCTTAACAGTACAACCTATAGTTCGAAATAAAATATGTAACATACAATTTACCTGTATGAGGGCCAGGTTTCCCACCGGCCATGTAAATTTTGTAAGATCTGATACAGTCTGCGTGATGCCATCAACGCAAACGCGTAACGTAAACGCGTTCCAGTTAAATGATTTGATGCTCTCCACATCCTCCACTAACTTGTAAAAAGCATTAGGAACTTCTACCATAGAGTGTGGTGCAAGAACCGTGCCTAGAAGAACCATCACAATTCGACGCAGGAAATCATCATCATACGTGCCACTAGCAGTGATGTCCTGTATAAGCTGGTCTATCATTATTTCATTCGTACTCGAATCTATGAAACGACTTGACACCTTCACCTTCGCCTTTAACCCCCCTTTACCTAATGCTTTCATGGCATCTCTGCCCTTGCTCACTAGGCCAAAAATATGAAACACATCTTCAGCACACAATGATATCGCACCGTTTCTTGATGGCATGATGAACCTTTTTCTGTCCAATGAATATGATTTAAGAATAAACTTCAGCAAGCACTTGCGCATGAGCACACTAGGCATCATCAACATTTGTCCTAGTCTAGTGCTTGCAAAACGTTTTTTTGCCTAGAGGTCAGTTTGCTGACGACCAGACACCACTTCTCAACAGAACAGGAAATCTCTCCGTACTCCTCCATCACTACGAATAGGAGCAAAAAATATATTAGCTAATTTACATGTGTACGTGATGAACATGATGAATGCACCGTTCAAAAAACAAAAAAAAAATTACCTCCCACCATTGCGGTCGTCGGTGGCCGCAGGGGGGTGGGGGGTGATGGTGATGACGACGCCGACGGCGGGCTGTGGAACCGCGGCCGCCTACGTCAGAAACTTCGGGTGCCGTGATCTCGACGGACGACCACGGTGGATGGCGTGCTGTCGATCGGCGGACGGCGGATGAGGTGTTCTCCAATGGCGGTGGATGGACGGCGGTGCGGCGTCACGGGGCCAGAGGGGGTGGATGGACGGCGGCGTGTTGAAGAGGACAGGGTGAGGGGCGTCAGGGGATCGGGGGCAAATGGAGGCGTGGGTTAGGGCTTGGGGCAGGGCATCGTGGGTGACGAGGGCATATGGCAGCGGGCATGCCAGGTCCTAATCACGATAGATTCGGTCAGGCCCGCGTCGCCTCTATCTCCACTGCCGTCTGCAATGATTGGGCCGGGCCCCAGACGACACGGGCGGATTAGCGTCGGCGGGCGGCAGCCATGCTAGTTTAGTCCCACCTCGGCCGCCGAAGGATGCCCCGACCAGTTTATATAGCCGCCTCGGTTAGTCCATGCATGGTCATATCTAATATTGTGATATGACTCTACATAACTGCCCGGCAGTACACTGTCTGGCAGTGTACTGGCCCGGCAGTTACGTAAAGTCACATCACACTATTAAATATGTTTATTTTGTCATTTTGTTTTTTTTAACTTCACATGAAAATAAACTTCTTTTAAACTTTTTTTTACTCCGTCAAACGTCACGAAACTTTTTTTGCACGTTGGCATCACCATTCACAGCACCCCACAACAATTTGCGTATTTTTCCGACGCTCGATGCATTTTCTAGGGTTTTCCAGGTCAAAGATAACAAAAACACTGCCCGAATGTGACACAACGTCCGTTTTGTGTCCATTTTCGTTCCAACCTTGCGTGGAGGCCTACGTTGGCCGTGCCCACAGGTACGCACACCTTGGTGCACTTGCATGCATGCGATCATGTAGCGCGCCAGTCCAAACATCTACTTCTCGGTCTGCCGGAGAGGGGTTCCCAGCTACATTTTTTTTCTACTCCGTCAAACGTCACGAAACTTTTTCCGCACGTTGGCATCACCATCCACAGCACCCACGCCAATTTGCGTATTTTTCCGACGCTCGACGCATTTTCTAGGGTTTTCCAGGTCAACAATCACAAAAGTACTACCCGGACGTGACGCAACGTCCGTTTTGTGTCCGTTTTCGTTCCAACCTTGCGTGGGGGCTGACGTTGGCCATGCCCACAGGTACACACACTTTGGTGCACTTGCATGCATGCGATCACGTAGCCCCAGTCACTACAAGAAATCTGTTAATGCATGACGGATTTCTGCTGACATTTTTAAAAATCGTCATGAACGGTCTAGTATAGCCCCGCAAGCCTGCCTAAAGCCCTAAACTTTTGCCCATATAAAACCTAACCCTAACACACTTCCCGTCCCCAATCTCTTTCCCCATCCGCCGTCGCCACACAGGGCCTCTCCTCGTTCCCGTCCTCCGCCGCCACACCTTGCCTCTCCTCATCCTCGTCCTCCGCCGCCACACCTTGCCTCTCCTCGTCCCCGTCCTCCGCCGCCACGCCTCTCCTCATCCCCGTCCTCCGCCACCACCTCCCTCCCTCCAACCGATGACGGCGGCCCGAGATCCATGGCGACAACGGTTGCAGCGGCCCCATGGAAGCGGCGGCCGCGGCCCCATGGAAGCGGCGGCCAACGCTAGCCGCTGCGGCGCGCCGGCTATGGATCTGACCAGGGGCCTCCCTCCTCCGTCTCCCACGCCACGCAGCTGCCTCGCCATCTGGAGATTAGGAGCATCAAGCGTCGGACGAGGAGAGGACGACGACCCTGACCTACGGGAGGCCCGAGCTCGACCACGCCGACGACGACGATGCCCCGCACAAGGTCCCTCCCTACTCCCCCCTTGTCTCCTCATCTTCATTCCTTCCTTGTTTCTCCCATTCCCAATCATTTTATTTTGAGTCGATTCAGATCAACAGAAGATCTCTGCCTCTCAAGTTCCATGGAAGGACGACCGGGACCCCACGCTCGAGCCCGACGAGCTGGACGAGTTCGACAGCGAGGTCGTCCGCCCCACGCACCATGATTCCCCAAAGAACAAGGTTGACCCTCTTGCTCTGTTTTTCTTTTCTTTCCAAGTGATTGCTCTCAAATTTTCTTGGATTGAACCTCATGCAGCAAACGTGGCCACTTGCTTTCCTGATTCTCGCATGTTACAGCCAACGACAGAGTAGCACTGATGGATATTTCCTTCTTTTCTCACCATGGGAGCACTAGCAGTGTAGAATTCGTGATATCTGCTAGTTAGTGAAGCAAGTAGTACTTGTTTATTTTAGTAAGTAAACGCCCATGAGATGCTCCTGTTGGTTCCTTGCTATTCTGTGCATGCAGCAAGGATGTAATCGACAGTGGGGCAGGTGCTGATGCTATTTCGCTGAGAAGAGTACTATCGTATCTTATCCTTTTGCTGAACATTTATCTCTATGGGATCTACTTAGCTGACAATTTTGTCTAAGTTACACTTGTGGCACATAGTGTGGTGTGATGTTCCAACATGGATTGCGTACTTTAGTAGATAAGACTGTCATTTATTTTAGCATCAAGGATGATGCAGTTCGTACTTGTTTTGTTTAGACTTTCCTAGATTCCATAGTTCTGTATTTTTCTTGCTTCATGAAAGTAGCCATCATATGCTTGTTGTGATATTGATTCGTCAATGCCTGAATACATAGTTGTATTTATTGATATACCAGATTTGCATTTCGAGGATAAATTGTGATACATAAAACATATTTTTTTTACTTTACTAGAATTTTGAAATTAGAACAGACACTTGTCAATGGCAATAGTATTTTTTATGCCCAACGCCCTTGCAGCTATTTATATATCAGAAGCTCTGCATGCACCTTCCTTCTATTAAGTTTTAATTAAATATTTTATATTTACAATAGAACATGTCTGGCTGTTTATTGTCAAGGCCTAATGTTGTTGTCCGGAAGGAACTCCAGGAACTAGCTTTGAATAGCTCTTGTATTCATCTGGAATTTGATATTTCAGGCACCGGTCTTGTGTACGTTTCTTGATATCTGTTACAGTTCCAAAATGTAAAGTTTCTCTATTGCTTGTCCATGTGGTTCCACTTCAGACTATTCAGAAGCATCTTGTGAGCAAAGTGCTATTTAGTGTTTAATATTCAAAACTTCAGTTGTTGCATTTGTTTTTACTCATGTAGTTTTGATATTTTATTGCCAACTTAAATAAAAGAATGTGTAGCAGTTTATGCTTGTAATTTTTTTGCCAGGAAGTTATTACTAGATCTACTATCCCAATAATTTTTTATTTCCTGAATGTACACTAAAGGCCTACATCTAGACAAGTTGTAAAAAGAAAACTTTTTCCGCACTTTACTCTGTTTTACTTATTAGAAACTGGTGCAAGTTTAGATATCTGTAGTGCCTGAAGCTTAGTCAGCTTAAGACTTAAAATAGTTTAGCCATAGTTTGTATCTACACTTGTGCGGTTGTGCCTATCATCCATATTTGCCAAGCTGATAATTCTTTTCACTTATCCAAATTTGTCCACATGCTGGCTAACTTGTTTTTTATGCCTTTGTTTAGTGCAGGTTCAAGAAATCAGAGGCTCCTTTTTCAAAACGAATACACGGAGAAATCAGAGGCTACTTTTCCAGATCGGTTCCAAGAAAATGCAAAGTTGTGTAGTAATTTGTTTAGAGGCTCCTTTTTCCAGATCGGTTCCAAGAAAGTGATGTAGTAATAATGGTTGTAATACTTGTTGAGCTAATATGTAAATATGTATTTTTGGTATCTGAACATTGCTGTGATTGTAATGAGTTTGGGCTGTTTTGTGAAAATTAAATTTGATTTATGGCCTTGTTTGAATATTAGGCATGAAATTTATAGATCACAAAAATGTCTAATTGTTATCTCCACCTAATGTGGGTTAAGAAGAAAAACAGAAAAAGCAATTGTCTAGTAGTGTCCACGTAGGCTGCCACGTCATTCCAACTGGTCTAAGCAAAATTCCAACATGGCGTACGTCCATGACGGCTTGTTCCGTCACAGAAGATTGGGCCTGGGCGGGCTTGGCGCAGATCCATGACGGACAAGAGCTGTCATGGAAGCTACCATACCAAATTATGACGCGATTTACATGACGGATTTCAAATCCGACATGGAAGGGCACCCATGACAGTTTTTCATTGATCGGTGACGGACTAGAACTGTCATGTATTAATAGGATTCTTGTAGTGAGTGCAACCAACTACTTCTCGGTCTGCCGGAGAGGGGGTTCCCAACTACGATTTTTTTCTACTCCGTCAAACGTCACGGGACTTTTTCCACACGTTGGCATCACCATCCACAGCACCCACACCAATTTGCGTATTTTTCCGACGCTCGACGCATTTTCTAGGGTTTTCCAGGTCAAAAATCACAAAAACATTGCCTGGACGTGACGCAACGTCCGTTTTCTGTCCGTTTTCGTTTCAACCTTGCATAGGGCCTACGTTGGCCATGCCCACAGGTACACACACTTTCATGCACTTGCATGCATGCGATCACGTAGCCCCAGTGCAACGAGCTACTTCTCGGTCTTCTTTTTTACTCCGTCAAACGTCACGAAACTTTTTCCACACGTTGGCATCACTATCCACAGCATCCATGCCAATTTGCTTATTTTTCCGACCCTCGACGCATTTTCTAGGGTTTTCCAGGTCAAAAATCACAAAAACACTGCCCGGACGTGACACAACGTCAGTTTTGTGTCCGTTTTTGTTCCAACCTTGCGTGGGGGCCTACGTTGGCCGTGCCCACAGGTACGCACACTTTGGTGCACTTGCATGCATGCGATCATGTAGCCCCAGAGCAAACAGCTACTT
>NC_057795.1:2058411-2060225 GCF_018294505.1 Triticum aestivum
CCACGCCAATTTGCGTATTTTTCTGACGCTTGACGCATTTTCTAGGGTTTTCCAGGTCAAAAATCACAAAAACAGTGCCCGGACGTGACGCAACGTCTGTTTTGTTTCTGTTTTCGTTCCAACCTTGCGTGGGTGCCTATGTTGGCCGTGCCCATAGGTACACACACTTTGGTGCACTTGCATTCATGCGATCACGTAGCCCCAGTGCAAACAGCTACTTCTCGGTCTGCCGGAGAGGGGGTTCCCAACTACGGATTTTTTTCTACTCCGTCAAACGTCACGAAACTTTTTCCACATGTTGACATCACCATCCACAGCACCCACGCCAATTTGCGGTATTTTTTAACGTCTGACGCATTTTCTAGTGTTTTCTACGGAAAAATACACTAAACCATTGTTCGGACATGGCGCAACGTGTGTTTCCTGTATGATTTCGTTCATATGGTGCGTGCAGGACTACATTCGGGATGCACACACACTCGCAATATTTCGGTCTGTTACATGCATGCAATCACGTACCTTTACATTGAGCATCCTTACTATTTTCTTATGTTTTAGCATATATTCGTGTACGAATGCATCATCAAATCAAAACTATTGAATGATATGGACAAAACAAATTTCACTTAAATTTTATTCAACATAGATAAAATATTTTTCATAGTCGAGCAAACTCGATGATTACAAGTTCATACATAAAGTCTACTACTTAGGCTAAGAACGACATAATCAAATTAACTAAAGAACACACTAAAAAAACTACTCGTCGTCGCTATCAACGGGTCAATCAAGACCGGGCCGTCGCCGCCGTCGTCGTCACTGCTGGACCGGTTCGCCACATCGTCCCAGTCCACCGGATCGTCGTCGGAATCCTCTTCCTCCTCCACCGCCGGCGCCTGCTGCCACTCTGCCGGCGCTTACTCCCACTCCTGCTGCCACTCCGGCGGCACCTGCTGCCACTGCGATGGCGCCATCGCCGCCTATTGCGCCGCCATCAGCTCGGCCGCCTGGATTGCGGCCGCAATCTCGGCGGCCTACATCGCCGCCGCCGCCGCCGCAGCCTCCAACTTCCATACGGCCACGTTGTACCCCGAGGTGTCATCCGGATCGCCGTCCTCGTGGAGGATGACCTACTCCAGCGGCAAGTCTATCCCCGGCGGCGAGGGAGGGGCGGCAGGGGAGGAGCGGCCGGCGCGGGCGCCAGTGCCGGGTGCGCACTGTGGCCGCCACCACGTCTGCGGCGATCGTGCGGTGGAGGCAGTGCGCAAAGACGGATGCTGCGGCCCGTCAGGTCGGGGGTCACGCCGGCCTCCGCAAGGCGGAAGGCGGCCATGACCTCCCAATTATCCTTCCCGCACCAAAATCTCTTGTGGCCTTCGATATTGTGCCGGCCGCCGCTGTGGTTGCGGAGCTCCTCCTCCGTCGCGCCGGGACCCGTCGTTGCGAAGCCGTCCGCGTCGATCTTCCAGTTGCGTGGAAGACGACAGCTCGGCGGCACGGGGAGGCAGTAGCAGTGGAGCTCATCCGTCTCCGGCACTCCGATGCTCGTCGGCCATGCGCCGGGGGCGCCGTCGGCGCCGCCGCCGCCGCCGGTGCTGCTGCTGCCGCGGAAGAAGGCCATCGGGTGCGGGGAGGTGGCGGGGCGGGGAGGTGGCGGGCAGGGGGCAGCGAGCGTCGGTGAGACGGGTGTGGGCGTTCGATGGAGGGGCGTCGCGTTTTATAGCGGGGCGGGGAGGAGGCGTGCAGGCGGCAGCGTGGCGATTAACGCCGGCGCGTTAATGACCGCGCAGTAGGCGGCAACCGCGTTGACCCTC
>NC_057795.1:2060938-2117464 GCF_018294505.1 Triticum aestivum
CAGCGGTGGCGTTCGGCCGGCGGCACACGCGTGCAACCGCTTGCGTGCATGCGCGCCTCGGCCGGTGTGATTGGCGGACGACAGGGGACACGACGGGTGCGGGCTGGCGTGGGTTCAGGGGACGTGGGGGTGGGGCCTCGACGGGTGCGGCGCGGCACAGAAGACAACGTGTTGACCGCGGGCTGGCGTGGGATCTGCATGCCTGCCACGTCACCAGACGCGTGCGGACGGGCGGTTTAATTTTTTTTCCTCGCGGGCGGGCGGCCTGTATTCATATACGTATAGCTCCGGCTGTTTTTTTGTTTTGCGGCCGGACGGGCGGGCGTGGGAAGCTTTTTCAAAATATGCCCAGCCTGCACTCTGTTATGAAGGGGTATTGGGCAATCTCGGCCGTCCTTGTATTTTGGGGGTCTATCGAAGCGGAAGTGATAATGGCAGAAGGGAAGGTTTATTTGCCAAATCTTTGCAGTCTATTCTGTACAGCCCAAAATTATTAGCATACTTCGTACATGATCGATTAATGTCGATGTGTCGTCATTTTGTGTTGATAGGAGACGGAAGGAGATTACAAGAAATGGAATTCAGGCAAAACTCTACAGCAAAGTGCCCGCTCAGCCGCTCTTCGTCCTGGACGCTTCGTGTGCCGGTGAAATGGTTACTCATGTCCGCTAATCAGTCGGAATCACTTCCCGGTCATTTCTTTTTTTTCCCGACCTCTTCCCCAGCATGTCACTAGTTTGGCCTATAGCTGGTCACCTGGGCCGTGCGTGGCATGCTGGCCCATTAGCATGCGTGCCAGGCTCGTCATGGGTCCGGCCCGGCACATGGCTAAATGGGCACGCCTAAATCCTTTCCTGGGGCGCAAGGCCAGGCCCAGCCCAGCCCGACCCGTTTACTTATTCTTTATTATCGAAAAAGACTTTCGCCCCGCTTTATATATAAAGCATCGACAAACAGTTCTCGGTACAACCGCACTCGCCCACAACACACGTACACACACACCGAAGGCAGGATACATAGGTGCTGAGCGCAGCAACACACTCCCTAGCTCTACAAGAGCCGCCGGGGGACCATGAACGCACCACCGCGAAGAAGTGAAAGCCGCATGTGACGAACCGTGGGCTCCAAGGCGGCGCCTTCAGAAAGGATACGAGACTGGAGTGCCGCCACCGGCCGATCCGAGGATCAGAGTTTCCCCTGGTGCAACACGCCGAGCAATGAGAGCCGCGACGACACCGTCAAGAAGGGAGCGATCTTCGCCGTCGCCAGTCCGCCTGAAGATAGAGTAGGTTTTCACCCGGGCCAACACTCAACGCCACCGAACGCCACACCCAGGCTACCAAGCCGCCCACACGGCCGTGGCAACCGGGCAGCACCGACTCTGCCCATGAGCATCGCGCCACCACCACCAGGGACGCTGCCCCAGAATCCAAGACCTTGAAACCAAGTCACCCGAGACCCACCACTACCCCAACCGCAGAGACGCATGAAAAGGAACCGCCTTCCACACCCTTGGCCGGTCCCAGCGTCGAGACCCAATAGGCCAGCCACAGTAAGCCTCCATCGAGTCGTCCTGCTGCACCGGGTGCGAGACGAGCACAATCCTACTGCCGGGCGCGAGACGGGTCGATCCTGCTACCGGGCGTGAGACAAGCTCGGTCCTACGGCACCGGGCGCGAGACGGTTGATGGACCGAACGCGGGAGAAGGCCAGCCCTCCGGCGAGAGAAGCGAACGGACGCCTAAGAGAGGGGTCGAAGGCCGACACAGGCAGCCTAGAGACGAGCCGACGCCAGACCAGTCTGGCCGCCACATAGTGAGTGATGATCAGCTGTTCACAAATTCAGTAAGTAAAAAAGAGTAGTCTGCTGTAAACACACTCTACTAGCTGCCTCAAATTCGGCAATCAAAACAGAGTAGTCTGCCGTACTAACAGAGTGCTTGTGTATGCCACTCATGCGCAGACCACCAAGCACTAGCGGATGCATGCACAAGCACTAACAGAGTGTCAATCATGCAGGTATATAAACACAAACAGGTACATAAACACATGCACGCCGCTCATCCAGGCTCTACTGTTTGTACTGAATTATTATTAATAAATAATGCATGATGAAATCAAAGGTCCTGAATACTCCCGGTGTTGCTGCTGCCGGACGACGTCGTTGTCCAGCAAAATCGCTACTGCATTTGCATGGCACTAACTAATTCTGGGAGCAAAAGCAATTTTGCGGAATTTCAATTCCCCATCCGCTGCAGGCAGAGCATTGGAATCCAACGGTGCCAAACTACAAGAGTAACTAAGAACCCAACTCAACATCCGTGCAAGTTCAGAACCATTAACTGAAGAGATTTCTTTTCAGAAAAAAATATATTATCTGAAGAGATTTGGAGAACACCATACTCGAACCCACAAGAGAGAAGATTGCATATAATAAACCAAACTAAGAAGACCTTCCTAAATAGGACAAAAGAATAAAACGAGATCATACTAGAAAAATAACATTTCTCCGGTTCCAGGTTCATACAGGCAAGAATCAAAAACATTATTATATCTTCAAACTGAAATAAAATAACAACATGACACAGTCCAACATGTAACACCACGCGAAAGCACCAAGCAGGAGACAGGGACTGTCGCAGAAGACAAGAAGAGGCTAAGAAGAGGTGACTTTGGTGCTCCCGGTGACGGGCGTGCTTGGCGAGCTTGCCGGGGAGGGGATAGAGCATAGAGGGAAAGTAAGCCAGCTTGCCTATGAAGAAGGAGACACCGGCATCGTGGTGGCAGTGGCGGCAGCGTCTCCATCTCCTTCTTGCACCTTGCGCCTCATCTCTTTCCGTGAGGTCCAGCTCCAGGGCGGTGTTTTCTGCGGCATCGGGGCGGTATGTTAGAATAATAAATCCGAGGTGCTCCGTCAATCATCCGCGGACCAAACAATCACACGATCATGACGCCGAGATTTGTTAATGAGATTCACCGACATGGCTATATCTCCGGGGCCTGACTACGGGCGCTACTAACCAGGACACCCTCATAATACCGCACAACGGCCACACGGGCATCAGCACACGCCTCCGGCTCCCCTTACGCGTCTGTGCTATTATGTTGGCTTATGTTACATTGTGTGCCTACCCTCTCATTATATGAGAGGCCAAGGATACAAATGTCCTAATAGCACGCGTCTCTGTATCCGGTCTACACATCGTACGACTCAGAGTCCAACTGCAACCTATTTTCTACAATAATATTCGACACAACTCTAACAAACTCCACCTTGATGAATATGTTTCACCATATTGGATTCATCCAAGCATCGAAGCTCCATGTACATTGGACTTGAGATAGGCCATGAGCACCGCTCGTACGCCCAGACTTCATGTGATTCCACCTGTAACTGTAGTCCCTTCTTGTCAGGGGCGGACCCAGGATGAAAATGTCCCGGTGTCGACGCCTAAATTACACATATGTGGACACCAAGCTATGTTATGCATAAAACTAACATACTTAACCATTGTAGATATCCAGTAGTAAAAATGCTTATCAAAATACTGGTCTACTTGTAATCGTAGTTGATTATGTGAAGTTTTTTGCCCAAGTTGAACAATAATGCATAAAAACTTTGAAGACAAATTTAATCAGCTAAGGCTACACTATTTATGTTCGAATAGGCTAACATCGAAAAAAATAAAACATATTGATTGAATTTATAATTATGAAGATGTACTTACTTACTTACTTACATTATGTTGTAGGAGTACTGAGTTGTGCATTCAAAGGTCGAGGAATAATCCATATAAATGAGAACCACTTGGAATTGATTCTTACTTACCAACACGAGCAAATGGTACTAATTCAATTCTTAACTGTGGCATCCTTGAGACTAAAAGCCCTAGACCTACAAATTTTTTTGTATAGGTACGTACATGGACTTGATTGTGCTCCCTTCGTAAAGAAATTTAAGAGTGTTTATATCACTCAGGCTCTTATATTTCTTTACAAAGGGAATAGCGACTTGCGGTACTTCTTTCATCAATTGTCCAGTGATTGGGCGAATATGCTATGGCAGCACGGACGCTTCGATGGAGATTGGGCGGGTGGATGAGGCGATGCCATGACGAATCTTTGCAGGGGAGGCAAGAAGCCATGAGTAGGCGCAGGTTTTCTTTTGGGGTTGCGGACCTAAATAAAAGAGATCAAATTAGTTGATGAAAATCTTATCCTTCCTTATCTCTTCGATACAGTATATCGCAACGTTGTTGCCGCTAACAGCACTTCCTGAATCATAGGCACACATGCCATGGAGAGTGCACCAGATCCTAAAGACTAGGACTTTCTATACAAGACGTTTACACAACGCGCACATGACTATACAGTTTTTATTTTTGAGAAATACATGACTATACAAATGTTACAGTACAGTTTAACAAAATTGATCGATAGCCTGGGATGTGGCTAGCTGGGTGCCTCAATCGCCAATAGATGGGCCAGGCCTGTGCACCCTCTCGCTCCAGCCGCTCCAGCCGGTGTCCACGAATGAATTTTACCGGTGTCCCACGCAATATATCAGCGATCGCTTAAGGTAATCGGAGTACTTACCCGGTGTCCTGTGACACCGGGTGTGTCTACGTGGGTCCGCCCCTGCTTCTTGTGTTCTTCACGGTCAACACTCCAGCAAAATTAAGTTCCTCATTACTCTACTTTGTGCACCCAACTTTCAGAGTATATGTTCAACACCATCACACATCAATCACCGTTCTACGTGAAAGTGAACAACTCACATATTGGACGCCACATATAAGAGTTACCTAAACTCAACGTTAACGCTCTTTCTTGATCGTCTGTCTGAAATTTAAAGAAATTTCACCGTCACCCTGTGTCACGCTGAGTCAAATTCACAGCTGTCTCACCTTTTTCTGGATAGTGTCTTACATGCCCCTCAGTTATAGCACTTCGATGAAGTACTTGCCATCCAAAATTGGCCATGTGCACTGAACATCACAGAATATACAGTCATGTACTCTCTCAGCTTGTGACAATTCTAGACTTTCTGCCACTTTCTCAGATTCTCCATGGTCAACTCTTGTCCATCTTTCGACACCGATAGACCCTGTCACCAACTTGAACTGGTACACACCGGGAGCCGCATGGACAAGCCAACAGAGCACCTCGAGCAAGAAAGACTAGAGCTCAAACCACAGCCGCAGAGCTCCGGCAACGTCCCCACCAAGCACAGCCACCCGTGCATCCAGACGCGAGCTGAAGAACGATACCACAAGACGAAGACGGGCGGAAGAAGATGCACAAGAAACTGCCACCATCCGCACCCAAACCAGCAGCAAGCGTCGAACTTGCTTCCACGCTCCCCAGAGAGGATGACGCGGGGGAAGAAGGGGGTGCAGACACCGATCTCCATCTTGGCTTGGCTTACCGCAATATTTTACGAGCATTTTGTGTTGTACCAACCTAAACAGTAGTAGTACTCTCCTTGCAATATCAATCAAGAGAATTAAAATACTAACATGTATCAACTCACGTACCGCTGCTTCTTTCTTGCACAGCGATCAATGCTCCTTTTAACTGCACAGATCGATCCTGCGCACGCTACCCGGCCTGCTGGCCTTGCGATTCCACGTCTCGGCCTGTTGGGCAGTAGGACCTGTGCCACCTGCAGCCAACCCACCTTCCATCGACTCGATCGATCTAGTGGATGTGGATTCCAGATGCAGCACATCATCCCGATTCCGTCGACAACTTGCGTGATCCCGTCTTCGCCGCTTCCGATCGCTTCTTGTCGCCCACACGCTTCCGAGTTTTCAATTCATCGATCCAATGTTTCTATCACCTTCGATCTTTCCGAGCTTCGTTGCCCCCTGATCGTCCGACTGGATCAACTTCGGCATCATCACCTCACCTCTAGATCAAGAGAGCGGTTTTTCATAGCTGGGGCTACGTGGTACCCGTTATCACAGCCATCCACATATTCATCTGTTGGATGTGTGCACATTGTCGTTCGCCCCAGGCGCTTATACCTTAATTATCTGCCGTGAAGCCTACCAGATTCTAAATTGGATGGGCCTAGTAGGCCACTGTTCATGACAAGACTTGACGTAAGTTCCATTCAGACAGCTCACTCAGGTCTTCTGCCTCTTCCCTTCCTCCATGAGCATAGTTTTGGAATAAAGCCCGACAAAACTCGAGATTGATACTATTATAAAAGTTTAGCTACATTAAACTTAGTATAGGCTGTCCGTAGGCCTGACACATCGTCAGTAAAGTAGGAGTATGAGAAACTTGCCACCAAGTAACTTCTCGTTGACAGTAGTATGTTGGAGTGCAACCCGGTTCAGGTGATTTTCTTGGATGTGGACATCCTCAACTCGGATAGAATGATCTGAAACTTGTTTCAAAAAAAGAATGATCTGAAACTGAACATGCAAAAAGAAAAAGAAAAGTAGTACGTACTATGCTAAACCTCTTCGTTACTACCAATTAGTCGAGCAACTATACTGCCAGCGTTGTCATCGTTCAATGGTTATTGGGTGAGCCAGAAAACCACCTTTTAGTGACAAGTGGGGCTTACGATGGTTAAACTTAAACGTGTTGTCACATCAATCTTTCGTATGCGCTAGGAACTGAAAGTGGCCATGGTTCACGTGATTAAGCGAGCTGGGGGCAAGTTTGTTCGCACGCGCGCTGCAAGAGCTGCAAGGATGTTGTCGCTAGGATGCATGTTTATAAGCAGAACACATCATATCATCGTCGTTATCAGTTTAGACTCTGTCTCCGTCAAGACTAATTGTGCAAGAATAGTCTGGCGATCTATTGGAATGGTTCTTGGCACTGATAGATGCCCATCGAACTACTGGCAATACTTCGTGTGGTGCCACAAATTCCTCCCTAGGAAGAAAACATTTTATACAGTGGGAATAGTGGCCGCATGTTGGGCTATATGGCTGGCACGCAATCAAGCTACTTTTGAAAAGAAACAAATCAAGACTCCTTTGAAACTGTGTTTTCTCTATGCTCTTTTCTACTCTACTGGACAGGGCTACAGCAAGGGGAGGACGCCAAGGAGCGGCGTGCTGGAGCTCAGATGATCAGGGCTAGCACAATGCAGCTGATGAAGATGTGCGGTGCTGCCAAGCAACCAATCCAAGGTGCTTGATGATTCCGGAGATGCGCTCGATGAAGAGATGGCGAGCGCGCTCTTTCGCTGCTGCTTCATCCAGGAGAAGACTGCTTACTATCTGCTTGGCATGCTGCTGGGTTTTGATACTTAGTCTTTTAGAGAAAAGGCCAGAGCCCGACTTTATAAATAAAGCCACATGGCAGCGTCACAGAAACCGAACAGGAACGAAACCAGTTAGCAAGGACAACGCACACAGAGCACAAAGCGAAAAGTTTGAGAGTACCCAAAAAAACAAGGATACAGGCAACTGCCATACACGGCGCGCAGGCCGGAAACGAGGAAGATCTAAACTCCGCAATCAGCACCATCAGGATTAGACGACGGGATCCCGCCCGGAGATGTGAGATGCCGAAGCCCGAATTTTGTTGATGAGTAGGTCCAGGGCATCCCGATCAGCCTCCTTAGTCAATGATCTCCACTGCTGAGGCCGAATGAGGCCAGACCACAGAATCGGCCGACTCCGAGAGCACGGGAAAGAGGGCAGGGAGACTTTGCCAATCTTCCAACTCTTGAGGAGACAGGGCCCGACAAAAAGCCAGATCCCAGTTATTAGCTGCCACCTCCGCGATGGAGATATTCGGATTAGGACAATACGAAAACAAAACCAGAAAGCTCGTGGCTAGGGATGCATCCGCAGACCACCAGTCCAACCAAAAGCGAACTGACAACCCATTACCAACATTAAATTTAACATGTTCCAGAAAAATCGGTCTGACTTTGACAAGGGATTTCCAAAATTGAGAATCGCGCCTCGCACTGGCAAACAGCGGGTTGGAATGTGGGAAGTATTTAGCCTTAAGAATCGAAAACCACAACGAATCAGCCCCACTAGTCAAAATTTTCCACCACCACTTGATAAGCAAACAAATGTTCATCACCCGTGTGTTTATAATGCCTAACCCCCCAAGGTTTTTAGGCTTACACATAAGTTGCCATTTGACCAGCCTATATTTCCGTTTGTTATCCGCGGAATTCCAGTAAAAGGCTCCCCTATGTTTGTCGAAACCAGCATGCACGCCATCCGTAAGAAGATAAAAGCCCATAAGAAACATGGGGAGAGAGGATAGGCAGGAGTTAAATAGAGCAACTTTGCCAGCATTGGTATTATATCTGCCCCTCCAAGGAAGCACCCTGTTCCCCACTTTAGCGACCGTAGGAGCGAAATCATTAGCATGGAGCACACCAAGAGAAATAGGGAGGCCTAGATACTTGAAGGGAAGGGAACCCAAAGAACAGTTAAGAAGCCTGGCAACCCGCAAGGCTTCCGCCCCATCCACACCCGTCACCAGGACCTCACTTTTAGCGAAATTAATCTTAAGACCCGAAACAACTTCGAAACACAGCAGGATGAATTTCAAATTGGCAATGCAGGCGTCATCCAGTTCCACCAAGATAATTGTATCATCCACATATTGCAAGTGGGAAACACCCTCCGGAAGTAAATGGGAGACCACAGGAGCAATGTGCCCATAACGGGCTGCCCTGGAAAGCATGCACGAGAAGGCGTTGGCCACAAAATTAAAAAGAACAGGGGAGGCCGGATCCCCTTGGCGAAGGCCCCTACCATTTGCGAAGAAGTTGCTAAGAAACCATTAACCGAGACGGCAGTATGGCCACCCGAGACCAACTGCATGATACGATGAACATAAGCACCGTCAAAACCTTTAGCAAGAAGAACCTGCTTGAGGAAGGGCCAGCTAACCGAGTCATAAGCTTTCTCAAAATCTAATTTAAGGATAACCGCTTTAGCTCTCCGAGCGTGAAGATCGTGAACAATCTCATGTAGGGAAAGGATACCATCAAGGATGAAATGCCCTTTGATGAAAGAAGATTGATAAGGGCTAATCACTCTATGAGCAACCGGCAACAAACGATTCGCAAAGCCTTTAGCCGGGAATTTGGCAAAGTTGTTAATCAAAGCAATAGGCCAAAATTGGGAAATAACATCAGCACCCTTAACCTTGGGGATCAGGGATATCACTGCGTAGTTCAGGCGGGAGATATCGACAGTACCAAGACAAAAACCCTGGATAACATTACAAACCAGCTGTTTCAACTGGGGCCAGAATTTCCGAAAAAAAGGAATGGAGAAGCCGTCTCGCCCAGAAGCAGCATTGGGATTGGCAGTGTTAACAACATCCCAGATTTCCTGATCAGAAAGAGGGATCATCAAGGAGGCATTCTCCTCGGGAGAGATTTTAAGATCTAAGTTCCAAAGGGAGGGAGAAATAGAGAAGCCCGATTGAGGTTTAGCCCCCAACAACGAAGAGAAAAAGTCCAGCCATAATAGCAGACTGCTCCGAAGACCGCACACCATTAATCAACAGGCTATTGATACCACAACGCCTACGCCTACCGTTCGCAATCGCAAAGAAATACGTTGTAGGGGAATCACCTTTTAGAGTCCAGTTTAGAGTACCCCGCTGACGCCAATAAATCTCAGCCTGGTGGTGCAACTGCATTAAAGCGGCCTCAAGATTATAGCGAACCGCCCAACCATCGTCAGAGAGCCCAGAAGAATCGGCCGTACGATCCAGCGACAAGATCTGGTCCTCGAGGAAAGATTTGGTACGACGATCCTCCGCCGCACGATTACGAGACCACCCTCTGAGAAATTTACGCAAGTTATAGGAGCATGAGTGCCAATCATCCAGAGGCCCAAAAGAGCGGGCATTGGAGGAAGAGACAGGGAAATCTTCGCTGCAACCATGTCAACAAAGCCATCCACTAACAATCATGAGGCATCAAATTGAAATCTAGCCGGAGGCCTAAGGCTAATGGAACTGTCGTCAAGAATTAAGGGGGTATGATCAGAAGATAATGCATTTGGCGTTAAGAGAGGCCCTAGGGAACAAGGAATCCCACCTGGGAAGTAATAGGCTAGATGTTATGTCGTGCTACTCAGGTTTTCGCCCCATGATACTCGTTTCGACGTCGAACGAGTATGGTGGGTTTCCTGGTAGTGCTAGAACTCGCTATACCTCTTTCCCTCCTCCTGACTCTCTCGCTTGAACAGGTTTTATTTCCAATCTTTGCAATGGAAAGGGGTAAAGCCCGGTTCTAAAAAAAGAAGACTAATTGTGCATGCACCAGGGAGGGACGGATACGTAGGTAAGTGTGTGCTAGGGTTTAGGGTTTTTAGACTGACTCTAGATTTCATCACCAGGTAGGCTAAGAGCCTCAAACACAATTGCTTTCACTCGACTATACATCCGTGTCCAACGATAGAGGTGTGTGATAGACATGTCGGCATGTGGATGTGTAGACCAAGCAACCAGACCGTGAACCACCCATGCCAAAGTGTTGGTATTATTGGCACAGGACGACTGAGGTAATAAGAATGTCGCTTCAGTTACATTAATGTTTATACTAAAGAATCAAGTTTTCGTAATAATATAATTGTTTCTCAAAAGAGAAAAATGTTGTTGGAAACTAGTCATCAGCTCATGTGTCCGCATAGAGCACAAAAAGAAAAAGAATGGCATAGAAATGCATTTTCTTGTAGCCATTTCGGATGGCGAGCATATCACGGACGGTCAAACTGAAGACTCTTGAGAAAGTTACGACGATGTTGTGGCCCCAGGCCAGGTTGCATGTTTGTAGACGAAGCATGTCATTGTTGGTTTTTTTTGAGACAGAGGCAAAAAAATTGCCTCATCGATTAATTAAGAAGAAGAAAATTGCCCAGATAATTTTTGGAAAACCGGACCAAAATCGATACAAACAATCTAAAATCGTACTACTCACACAACATGAAATACCGTGACCGCACATGTGGCCCTCCCAATGCACCACAACCGAAACCCTCGACACTTGTACAACACAACGGAGTTTCACGCAAGAACACCGACCACGATAAAAACGGAGCACCCTCCATCATGAAATCCGGGGCGTCTTCCAGATGACACCACCCTCCAACATGCATGCCGTTATTGTTGTTGTCATCAGTTTAAAGTTTAAACTCTAGACTGGATCGAAACTTACTCTGCATGCGACATGGAGCAATGTGTCACATCGATCACATGATTCATGGTTTCCGCACTACACAGCCACTGGCGCTGCTCACACATGACGCGACCACCGGACATCAAGCTTCAGGCCGGATCTGCACTGGGCCAAGAGGATCACCGTCGGCACCGCGCCCCACCTCGCATCCGCACTTGAATGCTACATAGGAGAGAGAGAGTGTTAAATTATGATCTAAATTCTAGTACCGTGTTGGACTAGACGTAGTACAACCGGCGTGGGCCTTTGCGTTGGCGTCGACGCGTAAGAGTACAACTCGTTTACTTGTCCTTCAAGGACTCTCATGTATTGCCCTCTTATATACCCCATGTAGTCGCACCTTCGACGGCCTGTCGTCTTGTGCTTGTAATACTCCTCCGTCATAGTGATTGCGTCTTCGTGCGTCCGTGGTTTTCTCCCGCAAGGGTTTCCACGTAAAAATCTGTGTCTCTTTGTCTCGTTTTATTCTCGTTATTATCTAACAAATGATATACAGAGTCAAGTTTACAGATACGAGATCTGAGACGAGAGATTAGGATTACGACCGCCGCATGCGTCCGGCCGATCCGTCGAATCCGACTGGAGTTTCCGCAGCCGCACATCACCGAGTTCGACAGGCGTTCCAATCGGTACGTGTAGGTTTATCTGATTTACCAGCCGATCGAGGTACAGCGGCGTCACATCTTTCGACGCAAAGATCAATCGTACTAGTAGTACGAGTTGGAGGCAGCCACGTGAAGAGATTGATTTGTTTTCTCCTGCTTCGCGTCAAATCTACTGAAGCTCTGCTGCTACTTGCTCACGTGAAGACTAGTAGTACTATTGAGTACTAGAAAATCAGATTTGTTTTCTCAACTGATTGCTATGTCCACACCCAGCGTCTATCCAGGTGCTATTTACCCTACTTTTTTGTCTGGTCCGCAAAGTAATTCTATCAAGGATTATTTCTTTCGACTTGCACTACTTTGTGTACACAGATTTATCTACTCATGGCAATCATGAAGTACGATTTTCCGCTGCTAGATCGTGACACAAGGTTTACCCTATGGCAAGTCAAGATGCGGGCGTTGTTGGCACAGGCCGACTATGATGTAGCACTGGACAGTTTTGGGAAGAACCGAATTCAAGATTGGACTGATGAGGAGAAAAAAATTGATTGTAAGGCTTTGTCACAAATTCAACTCCATTTGCATAATAATATTTTGCAGGAAGTTTTGAGCGAGAAAACTGCCGCCGCTCTATGGTTAAAGCTGGAAGGGATTTGTATGACTAAAGATCTCACCAGCAAGATGCATCTGAAGCAAAAATTATTCCTGCACAGGTTACCCGAGGGAGGTAATGTTTTGAATCATATTTCAGAATTTAAAGAGATTATATCTGATCTAGCTGCAATGGAGGTTAAGTATGAAGAGGAAGATACTGCTTTAATGTTACTTTGTTCACTGCCAAGTTCTTATACCAATTTTAGAGACACCATATTATACAGTCGTGATACTCTCACACTTAATGAAGTTTATGAAGCTTTGAACTCCAAGGAGAAGATGAAATTAATGGTGCCTCATGATGGTTCGAGTTCATCCCAAGCCGAGGGATTATCTGTTCGTGGCAGGACAAAGGAGAAGAACTCACATAATGGAAACAGAGGCAAAAGTAAGAACGGCCACAGGGGTTGGTCGCAATCCAGAGACAAGAAGTATTGCAGATATTGCAGGAGAGACGGGCATGACATCTCAGAGTGTTTCAAATTGCAGAATAAGGAAAAGAGGAAAGGTAACAAACAAGGTGAAAATTCTGCTAACGTTGCTCATGATGATAGTTCCGATGATGCTCTTGTCGTTATTGCTGGATGTGCTGAGACCAATGATGAGTGGGTACTTGATACTGCATGCACTTTTCATATGTGTCCACATAGAGATTGGTTTACTACTTTTGATTCCACTACTTCTGCTGGTTCCGTTTTGGGTTTTGATAATTCACCATGCAAGATTGAAGGCATAGGTTCTGTTCGAATCAATATGTTTGATGGCATGATCAGAACTTTGACAGATGTTCGGTATATTTCGAAGATGAAGAGAAATCTTATCTCTGTTAGTGCCCTTGATGCAAAGGGGTACAAGTATTCAGGTGGAGATAGTGTTTTGAAGGTCACCAAAGGCTCCCTTGTTGTGATGAAAGGTGACTTAAGTTCGACCAATGGTCTTTATTACCTTCGATGTTCTACCGTTTGTAATGCTACTCCAGTTGTTTCAAAGAATTTTGATTGTGATGCTGCTAACCTTTGGCATATGCGTCTTGGACATATGAGTGAACTTGGTTTAGCAGAGTTAAATAAGAGAGGTCTCCTTGATGGATATGAACCTGGTAAATTGAAATTTTGTGAGCATTGTATCTTCGGCAAGCACAAGAGGGTGAAGTTCAACACTTCGACTCATACAACTGAAGGTATTCTTGATTATGTGCATTCTGATTTATGGCGACCATCTCGCAAGAAGTCACTAGGTGGTGCAAGTTACATGCTGACTATTATTGATGATTATTCGAGAAAAGTTTGGCCTTATTTCTTGAAGCATAAATATGAAGCATTCTCAGCATTTAAGGAGTGGAAGATTATGATTGAAAGACAAACTGAAAAGAAGGTAAAAATACTTCGCACTGATAATGGTATGGAATTCTGTTCTAAGAAATTTAAAAATTATTGCAAGTCTGAAGGCATTGTCAGACACTACACCGTTCCTTATACTCATCAACAAAACGGTGTTGCTGAGCGTATGAACATGACCATTATTTCCAGAGCCCGTTGCATGTTGTCCAATGCAGGTTTGCATAGGCGTTTTTGGGCTGAGGCCGCTTCCACTGCTTGTTATCTCATTAACCGTTCACCATCTATTGCACTTAATAAGAAAACTCCAATTGAGGTATGGTCTGGTTCACCTGCTGATTATTCACAGTTGAGAGTTTCTGGTTGCACTGCTTATGCTCATGTTGGTAATGGAAAGTTGGAGCCTAGGGCTGTTAAGTGCATCTTTCTTGGTTATAAGTCTGGTGTTAAAGGTTTTAAATTGTGGAATCCTGAAACCCAGAAGGTTGTTATTAGCAGAAATGTTATCTTTAATGAATCTGCTATGTTACATGATGTTTCATCTACTAATGTTCCCGTTGAGAGTGAACAACAGCCTATTGTTCAGGAGCCTACTATTCAGGTGGAGCATGTTATTGATTCAGGTGATACATCTGGTAATGAAATTGTTGATGCACATGATGAACCCGTCGTTAATGATGATCATGTCACTCCTACTCCAAATCAGCATATTGTTCCACCCAGTTGGAATCTCGCACGTGACAGAGTTAGACGGGGTATTAATAAACCTGACAGGTTAATTGAAGAGTGCAATATTGTTTCTTTTGCTTTATCTATTGCAGAAGAAATTGAAGGTAATGCCGAGCCTTCTTCATATTCCGAAGCTATTATTTCTGGTGATAGTAATAAGTGGATGACCGCTATGCATGATGAGATGGAATCACTTGAAAAGAATGGCACTTGAGATTTAGTAAAATTGCGAGAAGAAACCTATTCGTTGCAAGTGGGTTTTCAAGAGGAAAGAAGGTGTTTCTCCTAATGATGAGACACGATATAAAGCAAGGTTAGTTGCTAAAGGTTATAGCCAGATTCAAGGTATTGACTATAAGGAAGTCTTTTCTCCTGTTGTGAAGCATAGCTCTATTCGCACTTTACTCAGTATTGTTGCCATGCATGATCTTGAGCTTGAACAATTGGATGTTAAAACTGCATTCTTACATGGAGAATTAGAAGAGGATATTTATATGGAACAACCTGAAGGTTTTGTTATTCCTGGAAAAGAAAAGCTTGTCTGTAAGTTAAAGAAATCTCTTTATGGATTGAAGCAATCCCCTATACAGTGGTACAAGAGATTTGACACCTTTATACTCTCTCAAGGTTTCAAAAGGTCTAATTATGATAGTTGGTCAACGGTTCAACTATTTATTTGCTCCTTTATGTTGATGATATGCTTATTGCTGCAAAGAGTATGTCAGAGATTGATGAACTAAAGAAGCAATTGAGTAATGAATTTGAGATGAAGGATTTGGGTGCAGCAAAGAAAATTCTTAGCATGGAAATATCCAGAGATAGACCGTCTGGAAAAGTATATCTAAGTCAGAAGGGATATATTGATAAAGTTCTTCGTCGTTTTAATATGCATAATGCCAAGCCGGTGAGCACACTGTTAGCTGCACACTTCAAATTGTCATCAGCTTTATGTCCTAAGTCAGATTCTGATATTGAGTACATGTCTAGAGTACCCTATTCAAGTGCAGTTGGTTCACTTATGTATGCCATGGTTTGTTCTCGTCCGGATTTATCATATGCGTTGAGCGTTGTCAGTAGATACATGGCTAATCCTGGAAAAGAGCATTGGAAAGCAGTTCAGTGGATTTTTAGATACCTGCATGGTACTTCTAATGCTTATTTACAGTTTGGGAAAACTGGAGATGGACTTATTGGTTTTGTTGATTCTAATTTTGCTGGTGATTTGGATAAGAGAAGATTACTCACAGGTTATGTTTTCACCACTGGTGGTTGTGCTGTGAGTTGGAGAGCAACTTTGCAGTCTATTGTGGCTTGTTCCACTACTGATGCCGAGTATATGACTATTTCTGAGGCATGCAAAGAAGCTATCTGGTTGAGAGGTTTGTACACTGAGCTTTGTGGAGATTCATCTTGCCCTACCATATTTTCTGACAGTCAAAGTGCTATTTATCTTACAAAGAATCCAATGTATTATGAGAGGACAAAGCACATTGATGTTAGATTTCATTATATTCGAGATGTTGTTGCTGAAGGCAATTTGAAGGTATGCAAGATAAGTACTCATGATAATCCTGCTGATATGATGACAAAGCCAGTTCCGACCAATAAGTTTGAGCTTTGCTCAGGCTTAATTGGTATTTCTCACTAGTCCTATGGACTTTGACGCACAAGGTGTTTATACTGATTTGGATGGAGTTATTCACATTCTTCGACTACTGGAGGGAATTTGGATCAAGGTGGAGATTGTTAAATTATGATCTAAATTCTAGTACCGTATTGGACTAGATGTAGTACAACCGGTGTGGGCCTTTGCGTTGGCGTCGACGCGTAAGAGTACAACTCGTTTACTTGTCCTCCAAAGACTCTCATGTATTGCCCTCTTATATACCCCATGTAGTCGCACCTCATACGACCTGTCGTCTCGTGCTTGTAATACTCCTCCATCATAGTGATTGCGCCTTCGTGCGTCCGTGGTTTTCTCCCGCAAGGGTTTCCACGTAAAAATCTGTGTCTCTTTGTCTCGTTTTATTCTTGTTATTATCTAACAGAGAGAAAGAGAGAGAGAGAGATCAGTGAGAGGGACCAGAGGGAGACAGCAGAGTGAGAGAGGACGGGTACGTCTAGTCTGCCGGATTTGTAGCGCGACTTGGGCCATGGAGGTGGAGCTCGGAGACCTTGGCCTCGAAGAATCTGGAAGATCCAGCTGAGACGGAGGCACAGCCCCAGACTTGTACATAGCTTCGCCACTGCTTGTTGCCTAACAAGGTTGACTACGTGCGACTGGCCTTAATGTGTTGGAACTTCTTGCACAAGATTACTACGTAATTATAGTATCGTCTCCACAGCAATAATATTCTCCACAGCATTAATATTCTATACTTAAGGATGTATCTATTTAGGGGGACTTAAGGAATAAGTTTTCATAGTAATTTTGACAGGGTCACTAGTTATCAGCTCGTGCGCCTGCACATGGTAGCTTCTTTGACGGTGTCGAACCCTTAGTAGGAGAGAATCTTCAGCGAAAACGAGCCAAAGATGGATACTCATATTTGCTATTACAGACAGAGTAGGTCTCGCATCCTTCTCTGATGACAATCATCACAGACCGATGCAAGGTCTTTCATGTGTGTGATGAGAGTGGTCACGGACAAATCTAAACTAATCCAGTACATTTTAACCAACTTTCGCTGACAGATAAGCAATAGAGGCCTGGATTATCCAACTCCTTGGCATGCATTACATAGTGCACTGATTAAATAGCATTCACCAATCAAATTAAACGGTACTGCCCACATTATTACAGATCAGAAATAGTACTGAATAGTATACATAATTCTCTCACGCTCACAAATAATCATAATAAACAGTAGTACAGCCATATATGTCTGATTCATTCTGAAAATCACAGTGCACAATCAAACAAGCATAAGGAAAGTAAGAACAAATCTCACACAGCCGCCTGGCTGGCCTGGCAATAGTTTTTCCTGATGGCTCCACATTCCTTCACTGATTCACCGACTTGTGATTCCTAGCCAACCTTCTCTTCTTTCTTCTCTTCTTTTGTGGGACAATCTCACTAGAATTTTCTTCTGAGGCTAGCACATAGATGAAGAAACATAACAAAAGTTAGTAGCAGATCATCATGACACAGCCCATTTTCATGATACAAAAAAAAGTAGAAAATAGGATTACAGTCTTACATGCTGGGTCTTCAAATCTTTGGTCGGGGATGTGCTTGATCTTCTGCCAATTTGGATGTCTGACTGTTTGACATGACTTCGTGAACTCACCACTGCAGTATGCAACAGAAAACTTCTCAAGAGATCGGGGCAGTGTTGGAAGCGACCGGATATTCAAGCACCCTTCGATTTCCAGTTCCTTGAGCGATGTGAGGTGCTCAATACTGGCTGGCAATGTGTCCCACCTGCAGTGACCAAGCCAGAGCACACGAAGCTGAACGAACGCCTCAAGTTCAGGACAAGATCCCGGTTGGCTCCATCCAAACAACACAAGTTTTTGCAGGTTCTCTGGGCCACCATTCTGTTTACCCACCATCCAATCTGGGTTTCTCGAGCTTTTATAGCCTGAGATAATCAGTTCTTCAAGACCTACGGGAGGGCGCAGGCCCTCAAGCACCTCTGCTTCAACTTCTGAACTGCACCTTGTACCATCATCACCCCATTCCAACTTCAGTTCCTTCAACCGATCCTTGGCACCTATATTGGCTACAACAGCTTCCTCCTTGCTTTTAACATTTTCAAGGCCATAGATTGTCAGGCTGCCACGAAGCTTGTTTAGGTCCTTAAGCTGCTTTATCTCATAACCATGTTCATTCCTCACAGTGAACCTGCTGCTTGGTAACGCTTGGAGTGAGATCAGCCTGCCTATGTTAGGACAGTCTAAGTTCTCACAAATTATGTATCGCAGGTTCATAAGGTTATCAAGGGTAAATTCCCAAATTTGGCCATTGCTATGATTACCAAAGTCTAGCAGCTGCATCTGGTGAAGTTTATTCGTTAGTGTGCTTGGTAAAATTACGGTGCATTCGAATGTCCTGAAAGCAAGATAGCATAGGTCCTTTAACTGTCTAATGGATTCTGGTACCAGGAACTTCTTGGGTCGTAAGATTGGAAGATGTTCCCGGCTGAAAGCAACAGCCAATACCCGTAGTTTACGTAGCCTCTTGCATATACTCTCCATGACTTTTGCCTCAACTGATGTATCCCTTTCAACAACATATATTATGAGGGTGTGTAAATTTTCCAATCCAAGGATCTTTTTGGTAATCAATTCTCCATCATAACGCTCTACAAGAAGATGGCAGACGTCTTGGGGAACATCTCCTTTCCATCCTTCTCCTCTCTGACTCCTTGCATTCTCGATTCTGAAGCAGTCCGTTCCACTAATCTTGTCTAATAAATCATGCAACAGGTCAGGAATTGTAAACCAAGTATCATGCCATTCTCCTCCTTGCTGAAGAAATGAGCATGACACTAACTCCTGAAAATAACTCTCAGCTATATCTTCCATGTCCTCCGTTGCACAACTGGTCTTTATAAACCCTTGTGCTACCCACAAGCGAACTAACACATCCCTTCTTAACTTGGATCTCTTGGGGAAAATACTGCAATATTTGAAGCTTCGCTGGAGATCTGGATTAAGTTGTTGATACCTCAACCAAAGAGCACCCATGGTGTCATTCAATACTTCCGGATTAAACTGCTGATAATAACATGGAATTAGCCCTTTGGATGAATAATATAGTGATCTTTGTCTATGGACCATAAATTTATAATTTATTTAGAATGCTTGCATGGCATTAGTATGTAAAATATGGGTGCAACCAAATGTTCCCAAGAGTCCAAAAACGAATACGTTTTACATAGATACAAATTTGTGCTCATTTCGTGGGTACAAACTTTCACGACAATATGAACTATTTTGAACTGACAAGAAAAAAAACTATGTTTAAAAAAAAGAACTTTCATGAAACATTTCTATCTTACAGAATATTTATGTTGTAAATATACACATGATCAATAGATGACCCAAATAAAAAAAACTCATATGAGGTTGATAATCTATCACCGACTCCAGCCATATATATGCACCGAAGGTATGTCGTTTTGGGCCATTGGATGGGAAAATGTACCGCAAGATTCATGAATAGGTTGGGATATATCATATTTGTAGGAATAACATTGTATTGTACGAAAATATACCTGCACTTTAACCCTTTGGGTTCCTGGTTTCTGCTATTGTTGCACAATAATCGTTTAATTCTTATAAATATTCACCCATAGTCCATTTAAGAAAATTAACCCAAGATTTTATCTCGTCTAAAATTTAATAAAACTTAAATGAGTTTCACCATCAAGTTTCGTATCCAAAACTCGATGAAACTGAATTTCACGAAAACAAAACTAGTTAAATTTGATGAATCTTAGTTTTATATATCAACCGTAGTTTAGAAAAATCGCCACAAACTGTGGTGCAAGTTGATTTTTATTAAATACAAGTTTTTTGATAAATATGTGAGTTGTCAATTGATCATGTCCATCACTTCATCATCCAATGGTTGCTGATGTATGTGTGCATCCGATAAACAAATTTACTTGGTGAACTAGATACGTTGTCACAAAGAGGAAAGTAGGACATCTTAAAAATGCTCAAAACATAAATACATTAACATTATATTGTTTCAAATGTCTCAACACGATAAACAGATATGTTCAAATTAGTCGTGTATCCAACATTGTTAATTTTTATTATTAGCTATTGAGGTTTCTGAGCTCGTTCTTTAGGATGACGTCTAATTCTTAAAGGGGGCAGTAATGATGTATTCAATAAGTTTGTAAATAGATATTTTCACATAAATACGTTGGTAGAAAACTATTATTTATTTTACTATTAATAAATCATGGTGAATGTAACAACATTATTTTATTCTAGTGCTTCTATTTCTTTTGCCTAATTTTGTTTTCAAAGTGTTTGCGATCATGAGGGGATTAGAGCTTGTCTCTCCTAGCGCATTAGGCGTATCATGGTACCGCTCATTTGTAGCATTTTTGGCCTGTTCAAATAACCAATTAAGTATATTTCACTTCAACTACTGGATTGTAGCAATAAAAGAGCAAATGGAGATGCATGCATGTACACAAAGTCTCAAGATTAAGTTGTGTGGGAGGTATGTCTTCCACGCGAGTGATTTACCTGCTGTGAAGTAATCATGCTATTTTCAATATATCCATTTATAGTTTCTCTTCCATCAAGGGCACTGATAATATGTTGTGTATCTGGTCTCCTTGCCGGGTTGATCTCCATGCACTTCATTGCAATCTCAGCACATACTCGTACCTGTTCCAGTTGTACATCCTGCTGTGGTTTCTCCAATATGGCACTCCAACTTTCAACTACCTATGAATTATAATAGTGTATTATGAAAACAAGAGACATATTTTGCAACACAAAATTAATGAATGTAGTAGTACATATACGAGGCCCATAAGTTATGTTACCAGCTGATACAAAACCCCATCAGGTAACACTTCAAACTACCAAGCAAAAATTCCCCAAGAACTTCTTTTTTTTGCGGGAAAAATTCCCCAAGAACATTTCTTCTTTTCTCAAATTCCCCAAGAACTTAATTAAGGTGCGCTCTGGTTTCTTCTCACATGGTATACTCTGAATTAATAAAAAATATGCATTCCATGAAATCTGCCATGTCATGTGAGGGTAATGGGATTGCAAGGACATAATTTGCATCAACCAGCCTTAATGTTTGTCTAACAAACTCTTCATCCCATTGTCCTGTAGATCGATCAGTAATGTCACAAACTTATGAAAAAGTTGTTAACCCCTTGGAGTAATCAACTTTCTGCTATTACAATTAGGTATCCATGCATCATCCCAACTGCTATTTTTTACCATCGCCCACTCTCCAAATATATCCTCGAGCCTCACAAAGAGATGTACTTTTTCTGTCCTTTCGGCTTATACCATGCGAAATGGGATCATCGATTGGTAGGAGAGGCGATGGAACGGCAGAGAAGCAAAGTCTATCAATAATATATGTGGTACAATTTGGCAAAATGATGTGCCTAGCTAAGGTAAAAAAGGCATATGGCATGCTCTGCATGGAAATCTTCCATGTTATGTTACTCTAGCAAACCAGCAGATTAAGGTTCTTCGACAATGTATGGCATGTAATCAAGGAGCATCATAGGCTTGTCCGTTAGTAGAAGACGCAGACGATAACGTAGATAGCTATGTTTGTAGATGCGCTAACATCAAAGTATGATGTAGCTATTATCCCCCAAGGCTCAAGTGATTAAAGGTGGATGGTTGAGGCCCCCTCATGGCATGATTAATCTTAATGTCGACGATGCTTTCGATAAGGACATGCTACACTGAGCAGCAGGTGTAGTTTTGAGAGATTCCAGGGAAGCTTTCATTGTGGTGGAAACCTAAAGATTGACATGTGTGGTGATGCACTAAAAACAGAGACAATGACGTTGCGCTTTGGATTACAACTTAAACAAACAATGGGTTGCAACAAAATAGTCACAATCTCCTACAATTCTAAGGTAATTGAGACCATGATCAATGGCAGAAGAACCTCAGGTCCTGTAGGGCATAATTTTATACGATTGTTTCCATGTCTTATACGAATTTCCACGAACACTGGGTGAACATTGTAATAGAGAAGCCAATTATGTGTCACATGTATAAGCTAAGATGGCGATATCGTCAGTGTGAAGAACCCTTCTTTGATCAATGATGTAGCAGTTATCACTATCTAACGAATACAGATGCAAGGTAAAAAAAATATGCATCAAAATTCAGGTTATAGATAACTTGGGCCTCGGTGATGAAATTGTACAACCACTCTCCCACAGAAATAATCTAAGCATTATTGTTCTCACATGTGCAGATATGCAAATTGACACTTTCTCCTTCACAAAACGAATTTGTATAGAAGGTATTTTTTCTAAAAAATAGTACTCATCGAACTATATTTTTTGTTGCCTTTTATTCCTGTTTTAAATATATTTTCATCACCAAGTATCAATAGTCCCTCCGTAAGGAGCATGCTCATTTTTATTCCATTTGTAAATCATGGTGTTAGACCAATGCATAAAAGTTGAACATCAATGTTTGAAAGTGCATATTCGCACCTAAGTATGTTTTATTTTGATGACGACAAACTAAAGGGACTAATAAGATCGCTATGTGTATGAGCAGGTTTTACTCCCGTGAGCGAATGGTGTTGAGGATCGATGACCGCTTAACACTAAAGGGCTCAAGGAGGAATTTCCGGCAAGCACGTCCACCACTTACTGGGGCTCGACTGCTTGCTTGCATAGGGGATGGGCAGAAGAAGGTAGAGTGTTCCTAAAGCCATGTCGTCATCCTTGACCAGGAAAGGGAGGGCGATGGTGGCTGTTCGAGGACGGGTGTGAGCACGGGAATGAGGACGGTGTGGCCTACTGATCTGGGTCCAGTGGTAGGGCATCACGCGCGAGGGGGAGGATCCAACGGTAATGACTGGCATCAGGAATGGAGGTTTGAGGAAGAGGAGGAAGGTAGTGGGGGCGGATCATAATTTTAGGGGTGAGAACTGGGTCAATATAGACACGTGGAGAGTTGATGGGCGTGGGTGGTTTTCTTTCTTTTGTGGTTTGGTTCTGTTCCATGGTGTGGCTCGATTCAGGGTTGTGTAACAATGGTAATGATGTACTATATGATAATGAAATGATGTATTTAATAAGGTTCTAGGCGTCCTTTGGTTTGTAGGAATTATACAAGATAGGATTTTCAAGAAAAATAATAATTCTTTGTGGGTAGTTGGTATGTCGAAATGGATTCCTATTCCTATGTAGGATAGGAATCAATCCTTCACATTTCAAATGAAAAAAATAGCTTAGACATGGGCGCAACTTCCATCAGCAGACGCCGGACACACATCTCTACTGTTGCCCGCAAGCACCGCCTGGTAAAGCCCTACAGTGCGTCGGCCATGGAGGGCCCTCGCCTACCCGCTGGCATGGTGGGTTGTTCGAGGAAGCGTCCTAGGTGGTCAAGCTGATCGTCGTGGCACGACTGGGATCTGGTCGATATGCATATGCCACGGGTGGATCTAACGGCGTTGGCTGGTGTGCCAGGCTAGCGCGGGCATGGTGTGGGCGCGCTCCTTGGGGGGCAGGCTCTCCCTCACATGTTGCCCTTGCTGACTCTCTAGACTTTGCCGTGGTAACAGGTCCTTCGGCTGTCTCCTGCACGGGCGGTGGAGTTTGGGAACTAAGGGCAGCGGCCTATGAGGTTCTAGCTGGCGGTGACTGTCTGCGATCATGTGCATGGCGCGGCGGTTAGATCTGTTTGCAGGTGGTCACAACTTTGGCGTCGTCCATGGCTGACTCGATGTGGTTTCCTGATTCATACCTGGATAAATTTGTGATGGTGATCCAGATTCGCTCGACGAAGTAGGGTGACTGTAGAGTGTGTTGCGTCCACCATATGTGGTCCGTGATGGCAGTGGTCACAGAGAGATTTTTGGGAGGGTTCATCTCTGTAGGTTCAATAGTTGACTACAACAGTAAGTTGCAAACTATGGATGGCAGCTTGACGCGGAGGGCTGGTCGGGCAGTTGCGACGGTTACATTGCATGTAGCTGCGCAGGTCATGGAGAAGTGGTGGCGACAACAGTTGAGTGACTTTGATGGTGGTGTTCTCGAGCACCTGGTCGCGAGCTCCATGATAAAATCCTAGGTCTGACCCGAGCTAGTATTACGTGGCAATGACGATGGTTTATTTATGTCATTGCTTTGTTGAAGGCATTGCTCGAATATGCTTGGATTGATACTTCAGGGTGAAAACTTAGATTCTGGCCTTGGTGGTTGGATCTATTAGCGGCGAGGATGCTTAAGTGTCACTCACTTCTTGAAGGTGTTGTTGTTGAAGAATCTCGTCATCTGTGTTGTGTCATGAGGTAGTTGGTGCAGATATGGTCATTGATTTAGTTTGCCGATCGTAGATCTGATCACTTTGTGGTTTTCTTTTTTCCTCGCATATGCATAGCTTTGGTCTTGTATGACTTTGCTATTTCCTGACGTGTTTTTTGTGCATTTGTTGGTGTTGGTTGTGCGCATCCTAGCTATGCAGAGGTCGGGTGTGTGCTCTTTGGTTTTGTATTCTCTTGATGCTTCTTTTTGAGCTAATAAAATCCACCCTTTGTCGAAAAAGGATTTGAAATACATGTTATCTCACTTCCTATTATTTTTCTTTTCCTATAAAATTCCTATCCTATGAACGAATGTGTCCTTAAGGGGCGCTTGTACAATAGATGAACAAGTCATTTGTAACTTCTTATCGATCTATACAAATATGGAGGGCGTAGGGCTTTTATCCATCCGAGTTACTAACGCGGGGTAAAACAATTGAGTCACCATCATACTCGACGATCCCGTCGGGCACCATCCCCCCTTTACATTCTTCTATGATTTCACCAAGATCGATGAGCATTATTCGTCGTCATTTGGTTCCGAGCATGGGGCCCAAATGGAACTCGCTCACTACAATGCCATGAACTCTGTCCATTGTGACATTCTGGCTTAATAGGAATGATAGAATACCACATCAATGAAGTGCAACACACGAAGTTGGTCTCCAAAGAACCTCCATGTTAAGTGTGCTTGTCCTGCGACCAAACTTGTTGTCAGGTGCGCCACGAGTGAGGTCAAAGTGTGCAGCAAAGAAAAGTGTTGGTCTGTGGGGCCAGTCTATGTCCCAGGTGGTATCCTGACATATTGGACATTAACTGGTTGTTGTGTTGGGTGCTATACCCACCTTCATCTTCCTAGAGCTGGGTTTCCATGTTGGACTAGGGGAAGGGTGGAAACGCCAAGATCGTTTCTCACTCACACAAACCATATTCCCAGGTGGGCTTTGTGGTTAAAAGATCAAATTCAGGAGGAAGAGAAGGGGCACAAAGAAAAGATGGTCAAGGTAATCCCTGCCAGTTGACGTTGAGGTGTTCAATTACAAATCACCGCCCACAACATAAACTTTGGAGCCGCAGGAGGACGAAGCCCAGCTAGAGCAAGATAGTTGAGAGGCCACCGAGGTACCCATACTGCGTACTATGTTCGTATGAGACTAGGTGCTACATGATTGGACCCTTCCTTCCCTAGGCGAGGATCAAAAATCATGGCCATTCATCCATGCGTTACCGACTCAGATTGGAATCAATTATCACATGTGCTTACCTCTCACACAAGATACCATTTCCATCAACCCAAAGTCCAATGCCAAAATGGGAAGTAAAAATCTAGGTCAGTATGCAATTTCAGTGTTGGCCGGAGCATCATGGCAAGAAACTTTGGCCTTTAGGGTAGTTGTTTTCACATGAATCATCTAGAGTTTTCACTGGCCATCTTGGGTCAAAGTCAAATGCAGACCCTTCGACTCTTTCGCTGGTGCTCTCTGGTTCCATCGGGAGTGCCTGGTCAAATGAGTTGGAGGATCCTGTGTCCCTTGTCCCTGGCTAGTGTCTGGGTTGCGGCGTGATGCTAGAGGCAAACACTCTCGCCTTCTCTCTATCTTCTCTCGGGGGATCTGGAGTCTCTGAGTAATTCAAGAAGGAGCCTTCTGGCCTAACTCTCAGACCCAATGCTACCTTGGTTGAGTGGGTTTGAAACATCCGTAGGTGCCAACTCGGAGCCTGTGCATGTGTAATTTCTGTACAAAACAACTAGTTTTTTCCCGACTACATATACGCCACAATAACCCTTCGGGGTAGGTTGACCACTCCATTCCATACATTTTAGATCCATGGTTGAACTCCCTACCCTCTCAACTCTAATTTTTTGATTCCTTGACATATTTGTGATGGATTTGAGAGGAGTTAACACTAAAATAGATATGCGCCCTTCCTCTCTCACTAACCATTTTCTTGATTTGCACAAATTCCAAGATTATTACTTTGATCTAGTTCCTCTTGTAGGTTGGATAGTCCTAGGCGGTAGGAATCATCTGTGAGGAATCAATTTGTGATTTACCCTGATGCTTGTAAAGTATTGAGGCCACCTAAAGGTCTACCACAAATGATTTGGCATCGTTGTTGTGGTGGTGGCTCAAAGATAGTAAGGTGCTATCGAGTTTTCTTGAATTTAATGGAAAATAGAAAGACTTGATGATGATCAATCTTTCTGTTAAGGTGGATCTCAGCCAATCAATTTTTACTGTATACGTACAATATTACAATGGTTAAACTAATTATTAGAAATGCAAGACAACCAATATGAAATGCTAGAAAAATGAACGCGCTGAAAGGATTCCCTCAGCGCCGAGGAGCCTTGGTGGCATCGAGAAACTTTGGTGTCCTGACACCTATCCAAACGATGATTAGCTCCCGTCTAAGGAAGTGAACATCGGAATACTTCTTTATCTCCATGTGTCTTCAGTTAATTCTTATCTAATCTTGTTTACTTTGGTCCCTTGACCTTGCAAGTATCATATAGGTTGTGCTCACCTTAGTTTTATTAGGCAAACTTTATATTTCGCAAAGACTATTCTAAAGGAAAGAGAGGTATATTTTGTAGACACCTATTCACCCCCTAATTGCATCCTACACTAAATTTTACATCTAAAATAATGATTTGGTCTGTTTCAACATGCTAATTCTTTGGATTTTGAAGTTTTACAGATTAGCATGACATGATAACAATTTGGATGTAGTTCAACATGTCTTTTTTCCATCTATGGCTGAACCAAAGGCAACCTCCTTCTCGAAAAAAGGTTGAACCACCACTTGACAAGGTGTGGTTGAGTTGTAGGCATAGTTTAAAAATGGAACGAACTGTCCGTTTGAACGGAAAAGACTAAAACCAGCGGGCCCGTCTGTTCATTATGTTTAACAGACCGTCCCACCATTTGATGGGTGAAACCAGCTGAACCTGGCAGTTTTCTGCAAAATTGGTCAATAAACTGGGCAGGTGAACACAATAAAGCCCCAAAATTATATTGGGAAAAGAGGGATTGAAAACCCACAATTGAGTCATCTGCCGTACCCAAGCCAATAACCGCTATGTTAAGGTCATTTTGATGTCTATTATGAGGAAACAATGCTATTTAACCAATTTCAGTACAAAATTAGCATATACTATGTACTATTAATTATATTTTTTTATGATAAAAACCGTAAAATGGACCGGTTAACCAGCAGCCTAATTGGTGAAAACCTGAATGGAGAGGCCCACCGGTTCGGTCACCATTTCGGGTTTTTTAAACTATTGTTGTAGGTGACTTCCATCTACGAGATGTTGAAATCCTAGTTTCAAATATTTTTCATGTCGTATAAATTCTAAGTCTTTAAATAAAGATATAAGTCCCATGGCGGTTAATTACTAAAAATGAAAGGGAGTGATATTTTGTTGCATCTAAAAAGAGAAGCAAGTAATGTATTGGTTTTGAAGTCAATCCTTTATCTTTAAAAGTGAACCTAAATCGTGCTTACCTTGTCAGCATTATCATTTAGAGACAACCTTTGTCCTGTCAGTACCTCCGTGATTATTATACCAAGACAATAGATATCAAGCCGGTGTGTGATTTCACCGTTCCAACATTCTGGTGCAAAATAACCCCTGCATAATAGACGCGCCCACGCTGAGTAACGGAATAAAAATGTGGAACTGTCAGGAGGCTTAGCAAACTTACGGTGTGCCGCGTATGTTTACAGTAAAAGTCTGGCTCTGCATTGGACGAAAGCACCTTGATAGACCAAAATCAGTAATTTTTGGTACCAAATTATCATCCAACAATATATTCTCTGGCTTTAGATCTGAGTGGACAATATTATTTTGATGAAGATAATGTAACCCCTGAGAAATTCCTATTATAATTTGATACCGGTCTGTCCAGTGAAGTCCGCAAGATGTACCTACGAAGGAGGAGGAGAGGACAAAGCAATCCGAGTATTATTTGACATACTTAAAGTCTATGGATAGTACGTACGTGGTCATTATGTAAATGAAGATAGCATATACATAGTGATATGTGGGATACTAACCAATATGAAATTTAACGATGAACATAAAGGATAAAAGAAACTTTGCAACATATGATCCTACCCGTGATATACTTACGAAGACTCCCTTTAGGAACAAACTCGAAGCAAAGCAACCTTTGTCGTACATCGGCCAAGACCAATTTTCCTTCATACTTTAACATACTGCCTTGTGTGTCAGCACAATATCCCAGAAACCGTACGACATTTTTGTGCTTCACCATCATGAGGCATTCAACTTCTCGGACGTACTCCTTCTCATACTCATACGTATTTAACATCCTTTTCACAGCCACGGAACTATTCTCAAGAATTCCCTACATTGAGAAGATGCCTTGTCAGCAAAAACTTCAGTTTCCAGATAAAGTTTGATTAAATCCCAAAGCAGCTCAGAGTTACTGTACCTTATAAACCACCGCAAATCCACCGGAGCCAATTTTCTGCTCAGGAGAGAAATCATTTGTAATTTCTTTGAGAAGTGACAGTGGCAGCGGCTTGGGCTCTGCCGTCTCATCACATAGCATGGACTCCAGGTCCCTTGGTGTGATAATAGATCGACATTCCATTTGCAATTATATGTCACGGTACCCCTAAAACAAGAGCAAGCGCATTATTTCCCGCCCTTCTTCATTTGCCGTAGGGAAAGTTGTTTGCTTGACAGCATATACGAGTTGTCAAATCATAGGCCTACTACTACTTCTGGTTGCTGTCTTGATTAGCAAAAGAAACACACAAACCATCTCCCTAAGGTGACGGAGCGTAGGCAACAAGGACGAATAAGATCTGAAGAAGTTTCTGGGTCAAGGAATTTTTTGTGATTACCTGGCGAGGCGGAGGCCCAGGCTTGAAATGATTTCTTCCAGACTAGAACAACGGATGGTTTCTCAAGCTGTCAAGGAAGACTTCCAGAGATCATTTCCATGTGAGAGAGCATGGGAGAGTTATATTAAGAAACGACTACCTAGTGAACACTTCACTAATAAGTGCGATTTTTTTAAGAGCAGGCTCACCGCTACTGCTGGTGCTACTACCAAGGTACCCGTAAGTTTGCTACGGAAGACTTCGCTTTTCCTTGTTGGCTCTGTGCTGCAGCTTCCTATGATCGATGTTGCTGCTGCTCTTCTTCTTCTCTCCTACCTCTACCCGGCGATGCAATGGTAGCGAGTGCTAGCTATTGTAGTGGTTGGTGTATAGATCTCCAGGGCTTATGGCGATGGTGGTGAGGAGTCACCTCATTATATTTGCTCTCAACATGTACACCATTTGCTACATCCTGTCAACCTCGTCACTTCAACTCACCTTAATGGAAAGAAGAAAAATGATGCGTCCTAATTAATTTCCTAGCACAAGTTGGAGGATTGAACGTAGCATTCATTCAGAACTCAGTTAATTGATTGAAGCTGACTTCTTACTCAGAGCTTACTGGACTGGCTCTAACTTTGGGACAAGGACTAACTGCCTTCTAGTTTATAATTGTGTGTCTAGGTCATTAATTTGCCAAACGTAATTTTAGTCATGCATCAGAAAAAAGCATACCACTGAATTTGTATAAAAAGAAGTTTTGGGACAAGGACTAACTGCCTTCTAGTTTATAATTGTGTGTCTAGGTCATTAATTTGCCAAACGAAATTTTAGTCATGCATCATAAAAAATCATACCACTGGATTTTTATAAAAAGAAGTTTATTTAGATCACAGTACACGCAGACCCTACCCCTATGAGCAGCTCCGATAGACTGCGCCGGCATATCATTTTGAGATTGACGAAGTCACCAGAGGAGCCTCGTAGTTGATGGGAACGTCTATTTCCACTGAAATAAATCTAGGAATAATGCGAGCACCAGGATTTGAACCCTGGTGGGCTGGGGATACCACTGTCCTCCTAACCATCCGACTATAAGTTGGTTCGCTAAAAGAAGTTTTTTATTACATATTTTTCTGAGACATTTCTTTTTTCTTTTCACGACGGGAGGTCAAGACCCCCGACCTCTACATCACCGTGATGCACACAATTGTTTCCACTAGATTTTTTTTTTCTCGAAACGGAGGTTTGGACCCTCAGCCTCTGTGTAATTTTGAACACAACTATTTTCACTATAGTTGTTTTCTTGAAAGGAAGGTCATCACCATTGGCCTCTGCATCATAGTGATACACACAATTATTTTTACTATAGTTGTTTTCTCGAAAGCAAGGTCAATACCATTGACCTCTGCATCATTGTGGTACACACAACCATTTCCATTACATAGTTGATGCAAGACAAGGAGGCCAATGTCATATCATTCTTTTTTTGTTATTTTTTAAAGGGTCCAGTATGGCAATGCTATGTATGAGCTCACCATTCATTTTTTTAGAAGGAAAGGATTAGAAACACAACATCATATATTCTACATGTCTTTCGTTCTAGGTTCATAATGCACATTTGTCCTAGGTTCAGAAAAAGAAGAAGCATTCAATCCAACTGAAAGCATAATATATTGCATCCATGAAGATATTGGCAAAATACAACACAACTCATTGTTTAAGGCGGCAGCAAGTATAACAATATTGTGTAAGTTGACTATAAGAGTTTTTTTCGAGAAAGATGTGCTACAAAAATTGCCACATCAGATTTTATGATAAGTTAAGGAGATAGATGACTGATGAGAAGTGTTTTCCGGATATGAAACAAAAGTAGGCTACAGATTTATAGTCAGCTGCAACATGGGCAACAAGCTTTATAGATTACTCCTTATTCTTTCATCCTCACTATGGGGAGTTCTACATAGTATAAAAAGATTGTGTAAGTGGAGTAATAAAGTTAGCCTCCCTAAAGTTAGTCGGGTATTAGTGACATATTAGATACAAATGTATCTAATACTGAAACGTAACTAGATACATCCATATTTAGACAAATCTAAGACAAAAATTTTGGGACGGAGGGAGTAGTATATTGTGCATAACTAAACGAGTATTCAGTTAATTAAGTGCAGATGATATGACAATGACATTTAACCACTAGCTAACTCCATTATTGGTTATGCCTGCTGTGTTAGCCATCCTCACTATGGGGAGTTGGACATGAAATGATCCGTGGGGCCCAAAGATTAATGGAGTCGAGTACATGACGTTCGGGACGTAGCTGGGGAGGCTGGCCGGTGAGATATTAGTCAGCAGCAATTAAACATGGGTGGGTGGGGCTCAAAGATTAATGCCACCCGTCACACTTACTATGAAAAACTGAGCGTGTGAACCACGCAATGTATTCCAAATGTTCTCGCACAGCTGTACGTGCAGACCACCTAAAATTAACCATCGCTTGTGACATGTTTATCGAGTAGCCATTGAATGACCCCCTTGTCATTGTGGTGGTATTATTATATATGGCTGGTCGTGATTTATCTGACATCAAGCCATCAAGCCATGTGTTAAAATACACTCACATCCACGTGACCCATGGTTATGGATACAGGAAAATTATCAGAGGTACCGAAATTAATAATTAACTATATAGGGAATTGAAAACCCAAAACTACTATATTTTGTGACTGCGAATAATCAACATGAATCATGGCTAAAGATTTTTTTTTCCTTTCTTCTGGTTGCATCCCTGAGCAACCTGCATGAGATTGACCTGAAGATGCTTCAAAGTAAATTACATCAGTGTCTGGCACATGGTTTGCCTTCGCCAGTTGTTTGTGGCTGGATGCATCTCACTATTTCCATACAGTATCTTGTATTAATGATACACCTGTTGCCACGGCGCCCAAGATAATACATATATCCACATCAAATTCGTGGCCAACGAAATGAGAATTAAAAAAAAATAGAAGTTTCACCATATAAACAGAAGGATCCCATTGGACATAAAAACTTGGTACACATAGGAAACTATTATATGGATGGGCAACTAGATTGACTGCTGATGATATAATGAGATAGCACCAATACAGACTCTATTATTGGTTGTGGTCGCTGTGTTAGCACTGCTCATCGTGGTGGGTTCATGACTTTAGTTTCATCAGGGAAGTTTGGACATGAAGGGGGCTTTGGGGTTCTTCATGGAGTTCATTGCATGGCTGTAGGAACACGTTCGAGGAGGCTGTCAACCTGTCTGGTTAGATAATAGAGTGCCCATCAATTAAACATGGGTGGGGTTCAAATCAAAAATTAATGGATGGACTACAGAGCACATGCCACCTGTGCGGTTGGCCCGGTTGATGTGAGTAATGTGAACTGACAGGGCGGCCGGAGGACCAAACCATGAACCATGAATGCACAAGTCTTTCATTAAATTTACACAACTGCATCTGCAGACCACCAAACATTTCGCCTCAGCTGTATGTCATAAATGCCCATGCTCCCACATGTATCGAGTAGCCTCCTGGTGACCCCATTGTCGCCATTTATTGTGTACTATTATGGCAGGTTGTGATTGATCTCAACTCTAGACCAACTCGTGAACGCACGAGTCTTTCGTTAACTTTACACAACTGCATGAGTAATGATCCATTGATTCTGATTAAGCTGATATGCTATTGGATCATGGGCTGGTCGATTTTGCAGATAAAGGAGGAGCTAAGAGAGACGATGATGCTAGGGAAAAAACTGCTAAAATATGTTTTTTTAGAAAAGGAGGATGACCCCCGGCCTCTGCATCTGGGAGATGCATACGGCCACTTTATTGATTATTCTCGAGGACCTTACAAAGTATTACAACAATATGCCTGAATCCGCCATCTTGGCAACATATGCCACTACTCCTACTGCTAAAATATGTAGCAAGTGAGATCTACAGACCATCGCATCGGTCGAGATATAGAGTTCGTAGGCTGGGGAGCCGAAGAAGAAAAGAATGATTCTTGTCGAAGCTTTGTTTTCTTGAATTGCTGCAGTCTTTTGTTCCAAAAAAAAGCATGTGTATTATGAACTGACAGGACGTCTGGAGTACTGCAGATTCGTAGTACTAGTCATCAACCCGTGCATCTGCATGTGCTAGGTTAGTTATTAGAAAACATAAATTATGTTTTATTTTGCTTCTTCAATCAATATATTGGATGACATGTCAAGGCAAAGATTAACGTGTTGATAGGTCTTGCATAATGATTAGGAGCCAGATACATATACAAAAGTCACTCTTAAAACCTACTAATTGAGAAAATAATATATTATATAGGTCCAAACATATATGAAATTACTGGAGCTCCTAGAGAATCTAGGAGATACTTTTCAATTTTGCCAAGTTTGTTGTTTTGTTTTCTATGATAGAGTGTATTGTGCCACTATATATGTACTAAGCAAACCCTGTCATACCACAGATTAGTTTAATCATTTTCTAGAAAATATAACTTTTCAGGTAACACATTACCTCAAACATATCGTGAGCAGCTCCAAAGAGGTATAGATAGACATGGGAAGATTGGAAGCCTGGAACTGGGTAGAGGAAAGGCACATGTTTCAAACGTTGTGGATCCCCTGGGTATTGCAGAACATATACAAAGGCACATGTATTGCAGACTCAACATTATAAATAAATGGAAGAAGAAAGAGCTCAACAATTGTTAATACGACGAACATGTATATGCACATAAGTATTAACAATTTATGTGTGCAACAATCATGCGAATCTCAAAGCCTTTAGGCTGGTTTAGCACGTACCTAGGCTACTAATCAGGCCTTACCACTAGTAGAAAACAGGGCTTCGGTCCAGGCCTGAAGAGGTTATTAATCCCGGTTCTCATACGAACCGGGATCAATGGGTTCATTAGTCCCGGTTCGTGAGGCCAGGGGGGGCGGCCGGGCCTCGGGGGCGATTGATCTCGGTTCGTCTGACCCCTTTAGTCCTGGTACCAGACACAAACCGGGACCAATGGGCCTCGCTCCTGGCCCACAATCTTTAGTCCCGGGTTGTGTCTGGAACCGGGACCAAATGTGGTCCTTTAATCCCGGTTTTAGTCACAAACCGGGACTAAAGAGAGGCCTATATATACCCCTTCCCCGCAAGCAGAGCGGTTCACTGCTCTATTTTTTTGGGCCGGCCGTGGGAGAGCTTTGTGGTTCTCTAGCTCACCTCCTATTCACATGAGGTATTCGATGGAATGCCCGAGCCACACTTAAGCTTTCTTCTCTCGAAGCTCCTTGGCCAAACTCCATTTTCCTCAAGATTTGTCTAGGTTTGGCGATCCGACTTGTCCCGTCCCCATCTTCACCGCCATCGATCTCCTTCACCGATCTCGACGTCGGCACCACCGTGGTGAGCCTCTTGTTCTTATCTTATTTCTAAAAGAAAAAAAATGATGTTATATTAATTTGGTTTTAATGTGATGATGAACTTCTATTAATTTGGTCACTTCTCTATTCATGATGTTCTGTAATGGTTTTTGCCACACTTAATTATATATAATGCACGCAGATGAACCGACAGTGGATGTACGCTGACAGATGCACCTCCGAGTACATTAAGGGCGTGCATTATTTTCTCGAAGTGGCTGAGGCAAAGAAGCATAATTGTTTTATGTGTTGTCCATGCCCTATTTGTGAGAATATGAAGTCTTACTATAACCAGAAAACCCTTCACATCCACCTTCTTGAGAAGGGTTCCAAGCTACACTATAATGTTTGGACCAAGCACGGAGAAAGAGGGGTTATGATAGAAGACAACGAAGAAGAAGAGGATGATGAAAACTATGTGCCCCTTGAATACAGTGATGCTGCAACAGGGGAAGCTAAAGATCAAGAGGAACCAGACGACGTGCCCGATGATAATCTTTGTCGGGTCACTATTGATGAAAAGAGACAATGCGAAAATGAAAAGGAGAAGTTGAAGTTCGATCGCATGTTAGAGGATCACAAAAAAGGGTTGTACCCCAATTAGAAGATGGCAACACAAAACTCGGCACCACACTGGAATTGCTGCAATGGAAGGCAGACAATGGTGTATCTAATAACGTATTTGAGAAGCTACTGAAAATATTGAAGAAGAAGCTTCCAGAGGATAACGAATTGCCCGACAGTACATACAGAGCAAAGAAGGTTGTATGCCCTCTAGGATTGGAGGTGCAGAAGATACATGCATGCCCTAATGACTGCATCCTCTACCGCGATGTGTACGAGGATATGAAAGCATGCCCGGTATGCAGTGCATTGGGGTATAAGATCAAACAAGATGACCCTGGTGATGTTGATGGTGAGCGCCCCAGGAAGATGGTTCCCGCCAAGGTGATGTGGTATGCTCCTATAATACCACAGTTGAAACGTCTATTCAGGAACAAAGGGCATGCCAAGTGGACGCGATGGCACATAGAGGACCGTAAGAAAGACGGGAAGTTGAGAGCACCCGCGAACGGGTCACAGTCGAGAAAAGTTGAGAAAAAGTGGGGGGACTTTCCAGGTGACGCAAGGAACTTATGGTTTAGTTTAAGCGTGGATGGCATTAATCCTTTTCAGGAGCATAGCAGCAATCATAGCACCTGGCCGTAACTCTGTCTATATATAACCTTCATCCTTGGTTGTCCATGAAGCGGAAGTTCATTTTGATGCCAGTGCTCATCCAAGGCCCTAAGCAATCCAGAAACGACATAGATGTGTACCTAAGGAAGTAGTTGAAGAACTTTTACAGCTGTGGAATGGAAAAGATGTACATGTGTGGGATGAGCAAGACCAGCAAGAATTTGACCTACATGCCTTGCTGTTTGTAACCATCAATGATTGGCCTGCTCTCAGTAACCTTTCAGGACAGACAAAGAAGGGATGCCATGCAAGCACGCATTGTTTAGATGACAGTGAAAGTATATATTTTGACAAATGCAGGAGGAATGTGTACCTGGGGCATCGTAGATTTCTTCCGACCAACCATCAATATCAAAAGAAAGGCAAGCATTTCAAAGGCGAGGCAGATCACCGGAAGAAGCCTACCATCCGTACTGGTGATCACATACTTGCTATGGTCAATGATTTACAAGTACTCTTTGGAAAGGGTCCCGATGAACTATCTGTTCCAAATGACACTGAGGGACGCGTACCCATGTGGAAGAAGAAATCTATATTTTGGGACCTACCCTACTGGAAAGGTCCCGTCTGGCTTCTCGTCGAATATAAAGGGAATAATAAAAATGTCAAAGAAAAAGTTTCATAACCTAAAGTCTCATGACTGCCACGTGACTATGACGCAACTGCTTCCAGTTGCATGGGCTTCTACCGGAAAACATTCGGTTAGCCATTGTGCATTCCTCAAGGCAATCTCTCAGAAGGTGATCGATCAAGAAATCCCACCAAGGTTAAGGAGTCATCTGGCGCAATGTCTTGTCAATTTCGAGCTGGTGTTCCCACCATCATTCTTCAATATCATGACGCATGTCCTAGTTCATCTAGTCGACGAGATTGCCATTCTGGGCCCTTTATTTCTACACAATATGTTCCCCTTTGAGAGGTTTATGGGAGTCTTAAAGAAATATGTTCGTAACCATGCTAGGCCATAAGGAAGCATCTCCACGGGCCATCAAACAGAGGAGGTCATTGGGTTTTGTGTTGACTTCATTCTTGACCTGAAGAAGATTGGTCTCCCTCAACCGCTGTATGTGAGGAAACTGACTAGAAAAGGCACGCTGGGAGGGGACTCAATAATATGTAGGGATGGGCATTCTTGGTCTCAAGCACACTACATAGTTCTACAGAATTCAACCTTGGTGACTATGTCAATGAACACAAGAATATTCTGCGCTCCAAACACCCGGAGCAGTGTGACGACTGGATTACATGTGAACACATCAGAACTTTTGGCAGTTGGTTGGAAACACGTCTCAGAGGTGACAACACTGTTTGTGATGAGATGTACTCGTTACCTAGGGGATCATCTTCAACTGTATTGACTTACAAAGGATACGAGATAAATGAGAATACATTTTACACGATTGCCCAAGATTAAAAGAGCACCAACCAAAACAGCGGAGTCCGCTTTGATGCAGCAACCAAGAGGGGAAAGGACAAATATTATGGTTACATAGTGGACATATGGAAACTTAACTATGGACATGATTTTAAGGTCCCTATGTTTCAGTGCAAATGGGTCAATCTGTCAGGAGGCGGGGTACAAGTAGACCCAGGGTACAGAAAGATAACAGTGGATTAGAACAATCTTGGGTACACAGACGAACCATTCGTCCTAGCCAATGATGTGGCGCAGATTTTTATTTGCAGGACATGTCTACCAAACCGACAAAAAGAAAAGATAAGGAAGCGAATACATCATACGATGAGCCGAAGCGCCACATAGTTCTTTCAGGAAAAAAAGACATCATGGGAGTGGAGGGCAAGACAAACATGTTTGAAGATTATGAGAAGTTCCGTAAATTCCTTCCTTCAAAATCAAGGCTGACCCAAGCACCCTGTTAAATGATGAAGATTATCCATGAGTACGGCACAATAAGCAAAGGACACAAGAGAAGAAAAAGTGAAGACTTTCTCTACACAACTATTATGATGATGCCTTTGTTCTAGAACATCACTGTAGTTACAAGTCAAGAAATAAAATCCTTTTGTAACAGATGAAAATACTTTTCAATTTCAATTATGATGATGCCAGTGCTTTTCAATTTTGGGGTCATTTAGCTCAAAAAAATTAGTAAATGCATGAAAACTAGCAAATGAAGTCAGTAAGGGTTGAAAATTGATGATGTGCCTTTGAATAGTGCATTTTGAACACAGAAAAAGTCTGGAGCTCAAATAAGTTTAAAAATATGAAATCCAGGTTTCATCTGAAACCCTGATACTTCGAAAGAGATTGTCCGCTTTGTACATGAAGTGCATCCATTTTTTGCCGTAACCCTCTCAACTTTTTAGAACATGCTATGTGGGTGAAATGATGATACCATGCCAAGTTTCAACCTTTTCAAAGTTCATTTGCGGTGCTTTTCAATTTAAGGGTCATTTAGCTCAAAAATTAGTAAATGCATGAAAAATAACAAATGAAGTCAAAAATGGTTGAAAATTGATTATGTAGCTTTGAATGGTGCATTTTGAACACACAAAAAGTCTGAAGTTCAAATAAGTTCAAAAAAATGAAACCCCCTTATAATTAATGAGTTTTCGTCCTCACATGTTAGCTTCTTTGAAGGTGTCGAACCCTTAGTAGGAGAGAATCTTCTGCGAAAACAAGCCAAAGATGGACACTCATATTTGCTATTACAGACAGAGTAGGTCTCGCATCCTTCTGTGATGACAATCATCACGGACGGATGCAAGGTCTTTCAAGTATGTGATGAGAGTGGTCACGGACAAATCTAAACTAATGCAGTACATTTTAACCTGACTAGTTCTTGCAGTGCTGTGATATCGCTGTCACTCTGCCAATTTGTGCCTCCTAGTAGTTTGATTTTTGAAGGAAAAATTGAAGTCGTATCAACATGTACTCTATTTTCAACATGAGACAACCTCATGACTTTGACTCACTTTTTTCTCGAAAAGGAGGATGACCCCTACCTTTACATCTGGGATATGCATACGGCCATTTTATTGATTATTCTCGAGGACCTTACAAAGTATAACAATAATATGCTGAATTCGCCATCTTGACAGCATCTGCCGCTACTATCCAAATGATGAAGGGGTGCAAGCTGGGCCACATACCCATACCTCTCACCTAAGCCTAACATCTAAAGCCGGAGGCCCCGACCAAGCCATCTGCCGGGTACCGGGCAAAAACCGGTCTGACACACTCACATGTGTCGTCGCCGCCATCTTTCACTAGTCCATCTTCAGAGCAGATTGAGGTAACAACCTTGGCAGGTCCTCCGCCATCGACGCCACCACGACGCCAAACGACAACCTCCACCTACGCGAGCCTTGGCAGGTCCTCTGCCATTGATGACACCACGACGCCAAACGACGACCTCCACCTACGTTGTGGTACAGTACAGTACGTTGCTGTTTGTGAGGGGACGCCAACATCAATGATGTTCCTATACATCCGTCATTGGCCGTTGTCGTACTCCCTCTGCTCAGTCTGATCTAAAACACATCTAAACTTGGCCTAATTCAAGTAGGAAATTTAGGTGGGGAAATCGAGGAGAAAGTACTATTTCTAACCATTTTGTGAGGATTATTGATGGATTTCTTGAAATTGCCGAGAAATGATAAAAAAATAGAAAAAGGTCGATGAAGATACATTTCCACCAAGGTTAGGCCAGTTCCCCGCCCAGGCTTAAGTTCTGAATCTCCATCGGCGGCGGGCAGAAGCTTCAGTTTCAGCTGGCAGTGCAAATAATCTTTCCATCATGCTGAATTCAAAATGGGAAGTACGTACGAGCACCAATGGAAAGTTGTAGCGAACAAAGAGCCAGCAAACAAAAATAAAAGCTTGGCTTTTGCTGACAGATAAGCAATAGAGGCCTGGATTATCCAACTCCTTGGCATGCATTACACAGTGCACTGATTAAATAGCATTCACCAATCAAATTAAACGGTACTGCCCACATTATTACAGATCAGAAATAGTACTGAATAGTATACATAATTCTCTCACGCTCACAAATAATCATAATAAACAGTAGTACAGCCATATATGTCTGATTCACTCTGAAAATCACAGTGCACAATCAAACAAGCACAAGGAAAGTAAGAACAAATCTCACACAGCCGCCTGGCTGGCCTGGCAATAGTTTTTCCTGATCGCTCCACATTCCTTCACTGATTCACCGACTTGTGATTCCTAGCCAACCTTCTCTTCTTTCTTCTCTTCTTTTGCGGGACAATCTCACTAGAATTTTCTTCTAAGGCTAGCACATAGATGAAGAAACATAACAAAAGTTAGTGGCAGATCATCATGACACGGCCCATTTTTCATGATACAAAAAAAGTAGAAAACAGGATTACAGTCTTACATGCTGGGTCTTCAAATCTTTGGTCGGGGATGTGCTTGATCTTCTGCCAATTTGGATGTCTGACTGTTTGACATGACTTCGTGAACTCACCACTGCAGTATGCAACAGAAAACTTCTCAAGAGATCGGGGCAGTGTTGGAAGCGACCGGATATTCAAGCACCCTTCGATTTCCAGTTCCTTGAGCGATGTGAGGTGCTCAATACTGGCTGGCAATGTGTCCCACCTGCAGTGACCAAGCCAGAGCACACGAAGATGAAGGAACGCCTCAAGTTCAGGACAAGATCCCGGTTGGCTCCATCCAAACAACACAAGTTTTTGCAGGTTCTCTGGGCCACCATTCTGTTTACCCACCATCCAATCTAGGTTTCTCGAGCTTTTATAGCCTGAGATAATCAGTTCTTCAAGACCTACGGGAGGGCGCAGGCCCACCTCTGCTTCAACTTCTGAACTGCACCTTGTACCATCATCACCCCATTCCAACTTCAGTTCCTTCAACTGATCCTTGGCACCTATATTGGCTACAACAGCTTCCTCCTTGCTTTTAACATTTTCAAGGCCATAGATTGTCAAGCTGCCACGAAGCTTGTTTAGGTCCTTAAGCTGCTTTATCTCATAACCATGTTCATTCCTCACAGTGAACCTGCTGCTTGGTAACGCTTGGAGTGAGATCAGCCTGCCTATGTTAGGACAGTCTAAGTTCTCACAAATTATGTATCGCAGGTTCATAAGGTTATCAAGGGTAAATTCCCAAATTTGGCCATTGCTATGATTACCAAAGTCTAGCAGCTGCATCTGGTGAAGTTTATTCGTTAGTGTGCTTGGTAAAATTACGGTGCATTCGAATGTCCTGAAAGCAAGATAGCATAGGTCCTTTAACTGTCTCATGGATTCTGGTACCAGGAACTTCTCCATCATAGTTTGGAAGATGTTCCCGGCTGAAAGCAACAGCCAATACCCATAGTTTACGTAGCCTCTTGCATATACTCTCCATGACTTTTGCCTCAACTGATGTATCCCTTTCAACAACATATATTATGAGGGTGTGTAAATTTTCCAATCCAAGGATCTTTTTGGTAATCAATTCTCCATCATAACGCTCTACAAGAAGATGGCAGACGTCTTGGGGAACATCTCCTTTCCATCCTTCTCCTCTCTGACTCCTTGCATTCTCGATTCTGAAGCAGTCCGTTCCACTAATCTTGTCTAATAAATCATGCAACAGGTCAGGAATTGTAAACCAAGTATCATGCCATTCTCCTCCTTGCTGAAGAAATGAGCATGACATTAACTCCTGAAAATAACTCTCAGCTATATCTTCCATGTCCTCCGTTGCACAACTGGTCTTTATAAACCCTTGTGCTACCCACAAGCGAACTAACACATCCCTTCTTAACTTGGATCTCTTGGGGAAAATACTGCAATATTTGAAGCTGATAATAACATGGAATTAGCCCTTTGGATGAATAATATAGTGATCTTTGTCTATGGACCATAAATTTATAATTTATTTAGAATGCTTGCATGGCATGAGTATGTAAAATATGGGTGCAACCAAATGTTCCCAAGAGTCCAAAAACGAATACGTTTTACATAGATACAAATTTGTGCTCATTTCGTGGGTACATACTTTCACGACAATATGAACTATTTTGAACTGACAAGAAAAAAAAACTATGTTTAAAAAAAAGAACTTTCATGAAACATTTCTATCTTACAGAATATTTATGTTGTAAATATACACATGATCAATAGACGACCCAAATAAAAAAACTCATAGGAGGTTGATAATCTATCACCGACCCCAGCCATATATATGCACCGAAGGTATGTCGTTTTGGGCCACTGGATGGGAAAATGTACCGCAAGATTCATGAATAAGTTGGGATATATCATATTTGTAGGAATAACCTTGTATTGTACGAAAATATACCTGCACTTTAGCCCTTTGGGTTCCTGGTTTCTGCTATTGTTGCACAATAATCGTTTAATTCTTATAAATATTCACCCATAGTCCATTTAAGAAAATTAACCCAAGATTTTATCTCGTCTAAAATTTAATAAAACTTAAATGAGTTTCACCATCAAGTTTCATATCCAAATCTCGATGAAACTGAATTTCACAAAAACAAAACTAGTTAAATTTGATGAATCTTAGTTTTATATATCAACCGTAGTTTAGAAAAATCGCCACAAACTGTGGTGCAAGTTGATTTTAATTAAATACAAGTTTTTTTATAAATATGTGAGTTGTCAATTGATCATGTCCATCACTTCATCATCCAATGGTTGCTGATGTATGTGTGCATCCGATAAACAAATTCACTTGGTGAACTAGATACGTTGTCACAAAGAGGAAAGTAGGACATCTTAAAAATGCTCAAAACATAAATACATTAACATTATATTGTTTCAAATGTCTCAACACGATAAACAGATAGGTTCAAATTAGTCGTGTATGCAACATTGCTAATTTTTATTATTAGCTATTGAGGTTTCTGAGCTCGTTCTTTAGGATGACGTCTAATTCTTAAAGGAGGCAGTAATGATGTATTCAATAAGTTTGTAAATAGATATTTTCACATAAATACGTTGGTAGAAAACTATTATTTATTTTACTATTAATAAATCATGGTGAATGTAACAACATTATTTTATTCTAGTGCTTCTATTTCTTTTGCCTAATTTTGTTTTCAAAGTCTTAGCGATCATGAGGGGATTAGAGCTTGTCTCTCCTAGCGCATTAGGCGTATCATGGTACCGCTCATTTGTAGCATTTTTGGCATGTTCAAATAACCAATTAAGTATATTTCACTTCAACTACTGGATTGTAGCAATAAAAGAGCAAATGGAGATGCATGCATGTACACAGAGTCTCAAGATTAAGTTGTGTGGGAGGTATGTCTTCAACGCGAGTGATTTACCTGCTGTGAAGTAATCATGCTATTTTCAATATATCGATTTATAGTTTCTCTTCCATCAAGGGCACTGATAATATGTTGTGTATCTGGTCTCCTTGCCGGGTTGATCTCCATGCACTTCATTGCAATCTCAACACATACTCGTACCTGTTCCAGTTGTACATCCTGCTGCGGTTTCTCCAATATGGCACTCCAACTTTCAACTACCTATGAATTATAATAGTGTATTATGAAAACAAGAGACATATTTTGCAACACAAAGTTAATGTATGTAGTAGTACATATACGAGGCCCATAAGTTACGTTACCAGCTGATACAAAACCCCATAAGGTAACACTTCAAACTACCAAGCAAAAATTCCCCAAGAACTTCTTTTTTTTGCGGGAAAAATTCCCCAAGAACTTTTCTTCTTTTCTCAAATTCCCCAAGAACTTAATTAAGGTGCGCTCTGGTTTCTTCTCACATGGTATCAACTGAATTAATAAAAAATATGCATCCCATGAAATCTGCCATGTCATGTGAGGGTAATGGGATTGCAAGGACATAATTTGCATCAACCAGCCTTAACGTTTGTCTAACAAACTCTTCATCCCATTGTCCTGTAGATCGATCAGTAATGTCACAAGCTTATGAAAAAGTTGTTAACCCCTTGGAGTAATCAACTTTCTGCTATTACAATTAGGTATCCATGCATCATCCCAACTGCTATTTTTTACCATCGCCCACTCTCCAAATATATCCTCGAGCCTCACAAAGAGATGTACTTTCTCTGTCCTTTCGGCTTATACCATGCGAAATGGGATCATCGATTGGTAGGAGAGGCGATGGAACGGGAGAGAAGCAAAGTCGATCAATAATATATGTGGTACAATTTGGCAAAATGATGTGCCTAGCTAAGGTAAAAAAGGCATATGTCATGCTCTGCATGGAAATCTTCCATGTTATGTTACTCTAGCAAACCAGCAGATTAAGGTTCTTCGACAATGTATGGCATGTAATCAAGGAGCATCATAGGCTTGTCCGTTAGTAGAAGACTCAGACGATAACGTAGATAGCTATGTTTGTAGATGCGCTAACATCAAAGTATGATGTAGCTATTATCCCCAAAGGCTCAAGTGATTAAAGGTGGATGGTTGTGGCCCCCTCATGGCATGATTAATCTTAATGTTGACGATGCTTTCGATAAGGACATGCTACACTGAGCAGCAGGTGTAGTTTTGAGAGATTCCAGGGAAGCTTTCATTGTGGTGGAAACCTAAAGATTGACATGTGTGGTGATGCACTAAAAACAGAGACAATGACGTTGCGCTTTGGATTAGAACTTAAACAGACAATAGGTTGCAACAAAATAGTCACAATCCCCTACAATTCTAAGGTAATTGAGACCATGATCAATGGCAGAAGAACCTCTGGTCCTGTAGGGCATAAATTTATACCATTGTTTCCATGTCTTATACGAATTTCCACGAACACTGGGTGAACATTGTAATAGAGAAGCCAATTATGTGTCACATGTATAAGCTAAGATGGCGATATCGTCAGTGTGAAGAACCCTTCTTTGATCAATGATGTAGCAGTTATCACTATCTAACGAATACAGATGCAAGGTAAAAAAAATATGCATCAAAATTCAGGTTATAGATAACTTGGGCTTCGGTGATGAAATTGTACAACCACTCTCCCACAGAAATAAGCTAAGCATTATTGTTCTCACATCTGCAGATATGCAAATTGACACTTTCTCCTTCACAAAACGAATTTGTATAGAAGGTATTTTTTCTAAAAAAATAGTACTCATCGAACTATATTTTTTGTTGCCTTTTATTCCTGTTTTAAATATATTTTCATCACCAAGTATCAATAGTCCCTCCGTAAGGAGCATGCTCATTTTTATTTTATTTGTAAATCATGGTGTTAGACCAATGCATAAAAGTTGAACATCAATGTTTGAAAGTGCATATTCGCACCTAAGTATGTTTTATTTTGATGACGACAAACTAAAGGGACTAATAAGATCGCTATGTGTATGAGCAGGTTTTACTCCCGTGAGCGAATGGTGTTGAGGATCGATGACCGCTTAAAACTAAAGGGCTCAAGGAGAAATTTCCGGCAAGCACGTCCACCACTTACTGGGGCTCGACTGCTTGCTTGCATAGGGGATGGGCAGAAGAAGGTAGAGTGTTCCTAAAGCCATGTCGTCATCCTTGACCAGGAAAGGGAGGGCGATGGTGGCTTTTCGAGGACGGGTGTGAGCACGGGAATGAGGACGGTGTGGCCTGCTGATCTTGGTCCAGTGGTAGGGCATCACGCGCGAGGGGGAGGATCCAACGGTAATGACTGGCATCAGGAATGGAGGTTTGAGGAAGAGGAGGAAGGTAGTGGGGGCGGATCATAATTTTAGGGGTGAGAACTGGGTCAATATAGACATGTGGAGAGTTGATGGGCGTGGGAGGTTTTCTTTCTTTTGTGGTTTGGTTCTGTTCCATGGTGTGGCTCGATTCGGGGTTGTGTAGCAATGGTAATGATGTACTATATGATAATGAAATGCTGTATTTAATAAGGTTCTAGGCGTCCTTTGGTTTGTAGGAATTATACAAGATAGGATTTTCAAGAAAAATAATAATTCTTTGTGGGTAGTTGGTATGTCGAAATGGATTCCTATTCCTATGTAGGATAGGAATCAATTCTTCACATTTCAAATGAAAAAAATAGCTTAGACATGGGCGCAACTTCCATAAGCAGACGTCGGACACACATCTCTACTCTTCCCGGCAAGCACCACCTGGTAAAGCCCTACAGTGCGTCGGCCATGGAGGGCCCTCGCCTACCCGCTGGCATGGTGGGTTGTTCGAGGAAGCGTCCTAGGTGGTCAAGCTGATCGTCGTGGCACGACTGGGATCTGGTCGATATGCATATGCCACGGGTGGATCTGACGGCGTTGGCTGGTGTGCCAGGCTAGCGCGGGCATGGTGTGGGCGCGCTCCTTGGGGGGCAGGCTCTCCCTCACGTGTTGCCCTTGCTGACTCTCTAGACTTTGCCGTGGTAACAGGTCCTTTGGCTGTGTCCTGCACGGGCGGCGGAGTTTGGGAACTAAGGGCAGCGGCCTATGAGGTTCTAGCTGGCGGTGACTGTCTGCGATCATGTGCATGGCGCGACGGTTAGATCTGTTTGTAGGTGGTCACAACTTTGGCGTCGTCCATGGCTGACTCGATGTGGTTTCCTGATTCATACCTGGATAAATTTGTGATGGTGATCCAGATTCGCTCGACGAAGTAGGGTGACTGTAGAGTGTGTTGCGTCCACCATATGTGGTCCGTGATGGCAGTGGTCACAGAGAGATTTTTGGGAGGGTTCATCTCTGTAGGTTCAATAGTTGACTACAACAGTAAGTTGCAAACTATGGATGGCAGCTTGACGCGGAGGGCTGGTCGGGCAGTTGCGACGGTTACATTGCATGTAGCTGCGCAGGTCATGGAGAAGTGGTGGCGACAACAGTTGAGTGACTTTGATGGTGGTGTTCTCGAGCACCTGGTCGCGAGCTCCATGGTAAAATCCTAGGTCTGACCCGAGCTAGTATTACGTGGCAATGACGATGGTTTATTTATGTCATTGCTTTGTTGAAGGCATTGCTCGAATATGCTTGGATTGATACTTCAGGGTGAAAACTTAGATTCTGGCCTTGGTGGTTGGATCTATTAGCGGCGAGGACGCTTAAGTGTCACTCACTTCTTGAAGGTGTTGTTGTTGAAGAATCTCGTCATCTGTGTTGTGTCATGAGGTAGTTGGTGCAGATATGGTCATTGATTTAGTTTGCCGATCGTAGATCTGATCACTTTGTGGTTTTCTTTTTTCCTCGCCTATGCATAGCTTTGGTCTTGTATGACTTTGCTATTTCCTGACGTGTTTTTTGTGCATTTGTTGGCGTTGGTTGTGCGCATCCTAGCTATGCAGAGGTCGGGTGTGCGCTCTTTGATTTTGTATTCTCTTGATGCTTCTTTTTGAGCTAATAAAATCCACCCTTTGTCGAAAAAGGATTTGAAATACATGTTATCTCACTTCCTATTATCTTTCTTTTCCTATAAAATTCCTATCCTATGAACGAATGTGTCCTTAAGGGGCGCTTGTACAATAGATGAACAAGTCATTTGTAACTTCTTATCGATCTATACAAATATGGAGGTCGTAGGGCTTTTATCCATCCGAGTTACTAACGCGGGGTAAAACAATTGAGTCACCATCATACTCGACGATCCCGTCGGGCACCATCCCCCCTTTACATTCTTCTATGATTTCACCAAGATCGATGAGCATTATTCGTCGTCATTTGGTTCCGAGCATGGGGCCCAAATGGAACTCGCTCACTACAATGCCATGAACTCTGTCCATTATGACATCCTGGCTTAATAGGAATGATAGAATACCACATCAATGAAGTGCAAGACACGAAGTTGGTCTCCAAAGAACCTCCATGTTAAGTGTGCTTGTCTTCCGACCAAACTTGTTGTCAGGTGCGCCACGAGTGAGGTCAAAGTGTGCAGCATAGAAAAGTGTTGGTCTATGGGGCCAGTCTATGTCCCAGGTGGTATCCTGACATAATGGACATTAACTGGTGGTTGTGTTGGGTGTTATACCCACCTTCATCTTCCTAGAGCTGGGTTTCCATGTTGGACTAGGGGAAGGGTGGAAACGCCAAGATCGTTTCTCACTCACACAAACCATATTCCCGGGTGGGCTTTGTGGTTAAAATATCAAATTCAGGAGGAAGAGAAGGGGCACAAAGAAAAGATGGTCAAGGTAATCCCTGCCAGTCGATGTTGAGGTGTTCGATTACAAATCACCGCCCACAACATAAACTTTGGAGCCGCAGGAGGACGAAGCCCAGCTAGAGCAAGATAGTTGAGAGGCCACCGAGGTACCCATACTGCATACTATGTTCGTATGAGACTAGGTGCTACATGATTGGACCCTTCCTTCCCTAGGCGAGGATCAAAAATCATGGCCATTCATCCATGCGTTACCGACTCAGATAGGAATAAATTATCAGATGTGCTTACCTCTCACACAAGATACCATTTCCATCAACCCAAAGTCCAATGCCAAAATGGGAAGTAAAAATCTAGGTCAATATGCAATTTCAGTGTTGGCCGGAGCATCATGGCAAGAAACTTTGGCCTTTAGGGTAGTTGTTTTCACATGAATCATCTAGAGTTTTCACTGGCCATCTTGGGTCAAAATCAAATGCAGACCCTTCGACTCTTTCTCTGGTGCTCTCTGGTTCCATCGGGAGTGCCTGGTCAAATGAGTTGGAGGATCCTGTGTCCCTTGTCCCTGGCTAGTGTCTGGGTTGCGGCGTGATGCTAGAGGCAAACACTCTCGCCTTCTCTCTATCTTTTCTCGGGGGATCTGGAGTCTTCGAGTAATTCAAGAAGGAGCCTTCTGGCCTAACTCTCAGACCCAATGCTACCTTGGTTGACTGGGTTTGAATCATCCGTAGGTGCCAACTCGGAGCCTGTGCATGTGTAATTTCTGTACAAAACAACTAGTCTTATACCCGACTACTTATACGCCACAATAACCCTTCGGGGTAGGTTGACCACTCCATTCCATACATTTTAGATCCATTGTTGAACTCCCTACCCTCTCAACTCTAATTTTTGGATTCCTTGAGATATTTGTGATGGATTTGAGAGGAGTTAACACTAAAATAGATATGCGCCCTTCCTCTCTCACTAACCATTTTCTTGATTTGCACAAATTCCAAGATTATTACTTTGATCTAGTTCCTCTTGTAGGTTGGATAGTCCTAGGCGGTAGGAATCATCTGTGAGGAATCAATTTGTGATTTACCCTGATGCTTGTAAAGTATTGAGGCCACCTAAAGGTCTACCACAAATGATTTGGCATCGTTGTTGTGGTGGTGGCTCAAAGATAGTAAGGTGCTATCGAGTTTTCTTGAATTTAATGGAAAATAGAAAGACTTGATGATGATCAATCTTTCTGTTAAGGTGGATCTCAGCCAATCAATTTTTACTATATACGTACAATATTACAATGGTTAAACTAATTATTAGAAATGCAAGACAACCAATATGAAATGCTAGAAAAATGAACGCGCTGAAAGGATTCCCTCAGCGCCGAGGAGCCTTGGTGGCATCGAGAAACTTTGGTGTCCTGACACCTATCCAAACGATGATTAGCTCCCGTCTAAGGAAGTGAACATCGGAATACTTCTTTATCTCCATGTGTCTTCAGTTAATTCTTATCTAATCTTGTTTACTTTGGTCCCTTGACCTTGCAAGTATCATATAGGTTGTGCTCACCTTAGTTTTATTAGGCAAACTTTATATTTCGCAAAGACTATTCTAAAGGAAAGAGAGATATATTTTGTAGACACCAATTCACCCCCTAATTGCATCCTACACTAAATTTTACATCTAAAATAATGATTTGGTCTGGTTCAACATGCTAATTCTTTGGATTTTGAAGTTTTACAGATTAGCATGACATGATAACACTTTGGATGTAGTTCAACATGTCTTTTTTCCATCTATGGTTGAACCAAAGGCAACCTCCTTCTCGAAAAAAGGTTGAACCACCACTTGACAAGGTGTGGTTGAGTTGTAGGCATAGTTTAAAAATGGAACGAACTGTCCGTTTGAATGGAAAAGACTAAAACCAGCGGGCCCATCTGTTCATTATGTTTAACAGACCGTCCCACCATTTGATGGGTGAAACCAGCTGAACCTGGCAGTTTTCTGCAAAATTGGTCAATAAACTGGGCAGGTGAACACAATAAAGCCCCAAAATTATATTGGGAAAAGAGGGATTGAAAACCCACAATTGAGTCATCCGCCGTACCCAAGCCAATAACCGCTATGTTAAGGTCATTTTGATGTCTATTATGAGGAAACAATGCTATTTAACCAATTTCAGTACAAAATTAGCATATACTATGTACTATTAATTATATTTTTTATGATAAAAACCGTAAAATGGACCGGTTAACCAGCAGCCTAATCGGTGAAAACCTGAATGGAGAGGACCACCGGTTCAATAACCATTTCAGGTTTTTTAAACTGTTGTTGTAGGTGACTTCCATCTACTAGATGTTGAAATCCTAGTTTCAAATATTTTTCATGTCGTATAAATTCTAAGTCTTTAAATAAAGATATAAGTCCCATGGTGGTTAATTACTAAAAATGAAAGGGAGTGATATTTTGTTGCATCTAAAAAGAGAAGCAAGTAATGTATTGGTTTTGAAGTCAATCCTTTATCTTTAAAAGTGAACCTAAATCGTGCTTACCTTGTCAACATTATCATTTAGAGACAACCTCTGTCCTGTCAGTACCTCCGTGATTATTATACCAAGACAATAGATATCAAGCCGGTGTGTGATTTCACCGTTCCAACATTCTGGTGCAAAATAACCCCTGCATAATAGACGCGCCCACGCTGAGTAACGGAATAAAAATGTGGAACTGTCAGGAGGCTTAGCAAACTTACGGTGTGCCGCATATGTTTACAGTAAAAGTTTGGCTCTGCATTGGACGAAAGCACCTTGATAGACCAAAATCAGTAATTTTTGGTACCAAATTATCATCCAACAATATATTCTCTGGCTTTAGATCTGAGTGGACAATATTATTTTGATGAAGATAATGTAACCCCTGACAAATTCCTATTATAATTTGATACCGGTCTGTCCAGTGAAGTCCGCAAGATGTACCTACGAAGGAGGAGGAGAGGACAAAGCAATCCGAATATTATTTGACATACTTAAAGTCTATGGATAGTACGTACGTGGTCATTATGTAAATGAAGATAGCATATACATAGTGATATGTGGGATACTAACCAATATGAAATTTAACGATGAACATAAAGGATAAAAGAAACTTTGCAACATATGATCCTACCCGTGATATACTTACGAAGACTCCCGTTAGGAACAAACTCGAAACAAAGCAACCTTTGTCGTACATCGGCCAAGACCAATTTTCCTTCATACTTTAACATACTGCCTTGTGTGTCAGCACAATATCCCAGAAACCGTACGACATTTTTGTGCTTCACCATCATGAGGCATTCAACTTCTCGGACGTACTCCTTCTCATACTCATATGTATTTAACATCCTTTTCACAGCCACGGGCCTATTCTCAAGAATTCCCTACATTGAGAAGATGCCTTGTCAGCAACAACTTCAGTTTCCAGATAAAGTTTGATTAAATCCCAAAGCAGCTCAGAGTTACTGTACCTTATAAACCACCGCAAATCCACCGGAGCCAATTTTCTGGTCAGGAGAGAAATCATTTGTAATTTCTTTGAGAAGTGACAGTGGCAGCGGCTTGGGCTCTGCCATCTCATCACATAGCATGGACTCCAGGTCCCTTGGTGTGATAATAGATCGGCATTCCATTTGCAATTATATGTCACGGTACCCCTAAAACAAGAGCAAGCGCATTATTTCCCGCCCTTCTTCATTTGCCGTAGGGAAAGTTGTTTGCTTGACAGCATATACGAGTTGTCAAATCATAGGCCTACTACTACTTCTGGTTGCAGTCTTGATTAGCAAAAGAAACACACAAACCATCTCCCTAAGGTGACCGAGCGTAGGCAACGAGGACGAATAAGATCTGAAGAAGTTTCTGGGTCAAGGAATTTTTTGTGATTACCTGGCGAGGTGGAGGCCCAGGCTTGAAATGATTTCTTCCAGACTAGGACAACGGATGATTTCTCAAGCTGTCAAGGAAGACTTCCAGAGATCATTTCCATGTGAGAGAGCATGGGAGAGTTATATTAAGAAACGACTACCTAGTGAACACTTCACTAATAAGTGCGATTTTTTTAAGAGCAGGCTCACCGCTACTGCTGGTGCTACTACCAAGGTACCCATAAGTTTGCTACGGAAGACTTCGCTTTTCCTCGTTGGCTCTGTGCTGCAGCTTCCTATGATCGATGTTGCTGCTGCTCTTCTTCTTCTCTCCTACCTCTACCCGGAGATGCAATGGTAGCGAGTGCTAGCTATTGTAGTGGTTGGTGTATAGATCTCCAGGGCTTATGGCGATGGTGGTGAGGAGTCACCTCATTATATTTGCTCTCAACATGTACACCATTTGCTACATCCTGTGAACCTCGTCACTTCAACTCACCTTAATGGAAAGAATAAAAATGATGCGTCCTAATTAATTTCCTAGCACAAGTTGGAGGATCGAACGTAACATTCATTCAGAACTCAGTTAATTGATTGAAGCTGACTTCTTACTCAGAGCTTACTGGACTGGCTCTAACTTTGGGACAAGGACTAACTGCCTTCTAGTTTATAATTGTGTGTCTAGGTCAGTAATTTGCCAAACGAAATTTTAGTCATGCATCATAAAAAAGCATACCACTGAATTTTTATAAAAAGAAGTTTATTTAGATCACAGTACACGCAAACCCTACCCCTATGAGCAGCTCCGATAGACTGCGCCGGCATATCATCTTGAGATTGACGAAGTGACCAGAGGCGCCTCGTAGTTGATGGGAACGTCTATTTCCACTTAAATAAATCCAGGAATAATGCGAGCACCAGGATTTGAACCCTGGTGGGCTGGGGATACCACTGTCCTCCTAACCATCCGACTATAAGTTGGTTCGCTAAAAGAAGTTTTTTATTGCATATTTTTCTGAGACATTTCTTTTTTCTTTTCACGACGGGAGGTCAAGACCCCCCGACCTCTACATCACCGTGATGCACACAATTGTTTTCACTAGAGTTGTTTTCTCGAAACGGAGGTTTGGACCCTCAGCTTGTGCATAATTTTGAACACAACTATTTTCACTATAGTTATTTTCTTGAAAGGAAGGTCGTCACCATTGGCCTCTGCATCATTGTGATACACACAAATATTTTTACTATAGTTGTTTTTTCGAAAGCAAGGTCAAGACCATTGACTCTGCATCGTTGTGGTACACACAACCATTTTCACTACACAGTTGATGCAAGACAAGGAGGCCAATGTCATATCATTCTTTTTTTGTTATTTTTTAAAGGGTCCAGTATGACAATGCTATGTATGAGCTCAGCATTCGGTTTTTTAGAAGGAAAGGATTAGAAACACAACATCATATAGTCTACACGTCTTTCCTTCTAGGTTCATAGTGCACATTTGTCCTAGGTTCAGAAAAAGAAAGAAGCATTCAATCCAAATGAAAGCATAGTATATTGCATCCATGAAAATATTTGCAAAATATAACAAAACTCATTGTTTAAGGCGGCAGCAGGTATAATAATATTGTGTAGGTTGACTATAAGAGTTTTTTTTTTGAGAAAGATGTGCTATAAAAAATGCCACATCAGATTTATGATAAGTTCAGGAGATAGATGACTGATGATAAGTGTTTTCCCGATATAAAACAAAAGTAGGCTACAGATTTATAGTCAGCTGCAATATGGGCAACAAGCTTTATATATTACTCCTTATTCTTTCATCCTCACTATGGGGAGTTCGACATAGTATAAAAAGATTGTGTAAGTGGAGTAATAAAGTTAGCCTCTCTAAAGTTAGCCAGGTATTAGTGACATACTAGATACGGATGTATCTAATACTAAAATGTAACTAGATACGTCCGTATCTAGATAAATTTAAGACAAGAATTTTGAGACAGAAGGAGTAGTATATTGTGCATAACTAAACTACTATTCAGTTAATTGAGTGCAGATGATATGACAATGACATTTAACCACTAGCTAACTCCATTATTGGTTATGCCCGCTGTGTTAACCATCCTCACTATGGGGAGTTGGAATGAAACCACCCGTGGGGCCCAAAGATTAATGGAGTCGAGTACATGACGTTCAGGGCGTCGCTGGGGAGGCTGGCCGGTGAGATATTAGGCTGGTCATAGTGGGGAGTAACTTAGACTAGTGTCATGCATATGACACTAGTCTAAGTTACTACCTTCATAATGCAAAGTAACATAATAGTAGTATCATAGATGGCTTCATTTACTAGCTCATAGACTCATCTTGTCATGAAAAGCGCTATGTTACAGTAACATATTATGTTACTACCTCTCATTAATTACTTGCCACATAAGCAGAATTCTCTCGAAGAGCGCTATGTTACTAGCTAAGTTACTCCCACTATGACCAGCCTTAGAGTCAACAGCAATTAAACATGGGTGGGGCTCAAAGATTAATGGTGTACTATGAAAAACTGAGCGTGTGAACTACGCAAAGTATTCAAAATGTTTTCGCACAGCTGTACGCGCAGACCACCTAAAATTAACCATCGCTTGTGACATGTTTATCGAGTAGCCATTGAATGACCCCCTTGTCATCGTGGTGGTATTATCATGGCTGGTCGTGATTGATCTGACATCAAGCCATTTTGGTCATTTTCCTGGCCTAATTTCTAAGATGTGTTAAAATACACTCACATCTGTGACCCATGGTTATGGGTACAGGAAAATTATCAGAGGTACCGAAATTAATAATTAACTATATAGGGAATTGAAAACCCAAAACTACTATACTTTGTGACTGCGAATAATCAACATTAATCATGGCTAAAGATTTTTTTTTTCTTTTCTTCTGGTTGCATCCCTGAGCAACCTGCATGAGATTGACCTGAAGATGCTTCAAAGTAAATTACATCAGTGTCTGGCACATGGTTTGCCTTCGCCAGTTGTTTGTGGCTGGATGCATCTCACTATTTCCATACAGTATCTTGTATTAATGATACATCTGTTGCCACAGCGCCCAAGATAATACATATATCCACATCAAATTCGTGGCCAACAAAATGAGAATAAAAAAATAAAAAGTTTCACCATATAAACAGAAGGATCCGGTTGGACATAAAAACTTGGTACATATAGAAAACTATTATATGGATGGGCAACTAGATTGACTACTGATGATATATTGAGATAGCGCCAAAACAGACTCTATTATTGGCTGTGGTCGCTGTGTTAGCCCTGCTCATCGTGGTGGGTTCATGACTTGGAATAGGGAAGTTTGGACATGAAGGGGCCTGTGGGGTTCTATAGCTAATGGAGTTCATTGCATGGCTGTACGAACACGTCCGAGGAGGCTGTCAACCTGTCTGGCAAGATAATAGAGTGCCCATCAATCAAACATGGGTGGGGTTCAAATCAAAAATTAATGGATGGACTACCTGTGCGGTTGGCCAGGTTGATGTGAGTAATGTGAACTGACAGGGCGGCCGGAGGACCAAACCATGAACCATGAACGCACAAGTCTTTCATTAACTTTACACAACTGCATGTGCAGACCACCAAACAGGGCGCCTCAGCTGTATGTCATATATCTTAAACTAGCTAGCTTACCTCGCCAGTGTGCACATTCGTGCTTTTTTTTCTCTTTGAACAGTGAAGGGCACCGAAGGACGCAGAACTTCATTATTCAAAGCGGTGCGCAACACGTCTTACAAACAGGACTCCAAAGAAACTGAAAATTATAGGCAAGTCCCTGATAGTTATGAAAAGGACCCTGAAACTGAAAAGAAAAGGTGATCGGGTCCAAACTGCTCTCCAGTGGATCCAATCATCGCCAGTTTGGACATGAAGGGGGCTGTGGGGTTCAATAACTAATCGAGTTCATGCATGGCTGTAGGAACACGTCCGAGGAGGCTGTCAACCTGTCTGGCAAGATAATAGAGTGCCCATCAATCAAACATGGGTGGGGTTCAAATCAAAAATTAATGGATGGACTACCTGTGCGGTTGGCCAGGTTGATGTGAGTAATGTGAACTGACATGGCGGCCGGAGGACCAAACCATGAACCATGAACGCACAAGTCTTTCATTAACTTTACAGAATTGCATGTGCGGACCACCAAGCATTTCGCCTCAGCTGTATGTCATAAATCCAACTACTCCCACATGTAGTATCGAGTAGCCTCCTTGTGACCCCATTGTCGCCATTTATTCTACTATTATAGCAGGTCGTGATTGATCTCAACTCTAGACCAACTCGTGAACGCTCGAGTCTTTCGTTAACTTTACACAACTGCATGAGTAATGACCCATTGATTCTGATTAAGCTGATATGCTATTGGATCATGGGCTGGTCGATTTTGCACATAAAGGAGGAGCTAAGAGAGACGCTGATGCTATAGGGACAAAACTGCTAAAACATGTAGCAAGTGAGATCTACGGAG